>NC_072737.1:15864702-16164702 GCF_026930045.1 Uloborus diversus | reverse complement strand
ACTTGCAAGTTTTGTTATGAGTTCAAATGTAGTGTATGTAGTTCGTGCTTGACTAATCAGGGTTGCCACTCACCTGGAAAATATGGAAAATCTGGAATTGTCAGGGAAAATGAAAACCCCCTAAAATTGTCAGGGGAAGTCACAAATTTTTGAAATTTCTGGAAATTTCTGGGACTTCCTTCCCAATTTTTGCATCTGATGGGTGAAACTATTGTGTAAAAATGTGAAAGTGCGGTAAATCTTGCATTCCAGATAAGCAAAATTTCCTGATAGTTGAGAGGAAGAAAATCCAAGCCCATGTTTGAGATATCAGTCCTTATGCATCCTTCAAACTTTTCCATTATTTCAATGGTTGGAAGTTATTTGAATTAATTCTGGATTGGAATGATTTTATTTATTTATTTTTGCAAGCTTTAGCTGTTATTGAGTTAATTAGCAAGTACATATTTTTTGTAAAAATACTAAATTGTAAAAAAATGAGTATTGAATTTTTTAGTTCTACATTTGCTTTTAAAGCTAAGGGTTTGTAAAGAAATATTTTTAAAATAAAAATTAAAGTCCATTTTAGACTAATAGTTAAATAATTTTCTATGTTCTTATGTATTAAGAATATAAATTTTAAATTGAATCATCATTACAGAGAATATTTGGCATGCATTTTTATTTTTGAAACAGAATGAACTATGGGTTTTATGGATCCTTGCTTGCCAAAAGGAAGATATAAGTTTTTATCCCTTTATCACAATGGTGATAGTTTTTTCACATGTTTACGTTACAGTTGAGAATGTTTTGGAAACATCCATCCTGGGTTTTTGTTAAAACATTGATGTTTTAATTTTGAACATTTTTTTTAAAAACATAGATGTTTTTTAAAAAGATGCTACACCGCTTGTTGAGATTTTAGTATCAACAACTGCATGTTGGTCGAAAATTTGAAAGAAAAGTCTTGTAACATTATGGACTGATGGAATGCCGTTATTCGTGCTGCAAGGAGGAAGGGAGACTTAAACCAAATGAAATTTCTTACAATATGCTCAGTTATGGTGGAATGGTCCCTAGAAAATATCATCTTGCAATTAGGAAAAGGTTGCAAAGTAATAAAAAGATTGTTAAAAAAAGGTGCTAAGAAAAAGTTTTGAGTAAAATAAAATTTTTGCATTGAAAGGGAAACAAACTTTTGCACAACGCAATTGCAGAGATATAAAAATAAAAGTATTAATTGGAAATATCTGCAAAGCATTTGTAATTAAAGTTTAAGTTAGTTTTAACCTAACACAAATTTTGATAACAACTACGGACAATGTTTTAAACCATTATTTAGTTAATAAAGTAGGTTTATTTACAGTAAAAATTGTATTGTACTGATATTAAATAATGTAAGTTGACATTCGTTGTCCTGGAATTTTTTCTAAAATCAACTGGAAAACCTGGAAATGTCAGGGAATTTCATTCTTGAACTTCTGTGGCAACCCTGGAAGTATTCCTCTGTATTTTCTGTTTTGTATTCTGTTGCTGATTAGATTTTTTATAGACATTAAGAAAATTGTGCATTTAGCTCTTTAATGCAGTTTTTTTTTTCCCCACAGATCATCCTTACTCAGGCCCTATTTATTACCCCCATAGCAGCTTCCATATAGCAGATAATTATGTAAGTATTCGGAACTTTTATTTCTTATCTCTTTGTACAATATATTTCATGTCATTGTAAATAATATCATCAATTACTGAATGTTATTAAAATCATTCTGCTGTGATTCTTCAAAAACATTTTTGCTCTAATGATTGTTTCTCGTGATAACCACTTCGGTAAATGTATTCAGCTTTAGAATCAGCTGATTTTTATATAGGAAAAGAGGAATCACAGATTGCAAACTATCGTCACTTGACTAAAATTGACCAGCTCTGATTTTTCAGATTACCATGCCAACTGCTGTTTTTCAGGCCCAGATCTGCATACCAGCAGGGCGGGAGAGCCCATCCTTAATGGGCCCTATGGCCCAAGAAATTGAGAAAAAAACGACATTAAGACTTATTAAGGTTGAAAATATACACCGTTTGTCTCTGGGAAGGGGACCTATAGATTTTTCTGCAAATGGCCCCAAAATGCATAGATCCGGCCCTGCTATTTTCAATATTTATTTAGAGCGAAATTTTTGTGTCATAACCAGGGTTGTTTGGTTTAAACCATGTTGGTTTAAACCAATTGTTGTTTTTTTTAAAAACCATACGGTTTTTTAAAAAAATTTTTTTTTTTTTTAAAAAAGCCAAAAAAAAAAATCCATTTTACAGGTTTACATTGATTTTCCCACACATATTGAAAAATGTAAAATTCCATTTATGCTAAGTTCCTATCTAAGTTGCAGAGATAAATACTAAAATTGCAAAGTTGCTTCTTCAAAATGTATTACAAGCTTTAATCGAAAAAAAATATTAATATAAGCCGCCTGCGGCGACAAGCTGGTCCGCCTTTTTACGCCATTCGCCTTTTTGCGCCAGAGTTGCCGCCTTCGGCGGCTACTTAGAAAATTTAGCGACGGTATTAATCAATTGGTTTCGCTTTTTTCTCAATATTATCATTCGCCTTTTTACACCGATGTTGCGGCCTTCGGCGGCTGCTTAAACAAATTTCGTGGCGGTATCAATCAATCTATATCTATCTATCTATATCATTAGTATTTTGAATAAAATATTTTCTAGATCTATCTCCAGTTCTGTCGTTTGGAATATTTTTAAAGGAGGGGGAGACACAAACGACGTACTCTTCATGCAAATTTTGTCGAAAAATAACAAAAAGCACTTCCACTTTTATGTGAAAGCATTGTTTTTTCAAAGTCATGGTGTGTGTGGGGGGGGGGCACTAACACCCCGTTGAAATTCCTTAAATGACGGGCATGCCTCTTTCTTGCTGTCCATCTACTATATCGACCTCTACATTTGTCTATCTATCAAGCTATACGATCTGTGCATATCTACCTCCTGACAGCACAATCTTTTTTTATTTATATAAGTATTAATTCGAAAACAAAAACATTTTTTGTCCACTCAACCTCTATCTATTTCTTGCTGTCCATCTACTATATCGACCTCTACATTTGTCTATCTATCAATCTATACGATCTGCGCATATCTATCTCCTGACAGTACAATCTTTTTTTATTTATATAAGTATTAATTCGAAAGCAAAAACATTTTTTGTCCACTCAACCTCTATCTGTCTCTGTATCTACCTTACCTAACCGCCAATTCGTAACAGAAACGAAGATCATGCAAAAAATCGCGGGCTTTATTTAATCAAAATAGCCCTCAAAAAGAAAGGCTCTATGTTCCCCGTAGTGTTCAAAAAGTAGCGCTTGCAAAAAAAAAAAAAAAAAAGGTGAAGAGAAGGCAAACGATTTCAGTTGGATCACGTGATGAGGTAAACTCGAAACTCAGCCGGCAAGCGAACAGCTCGCGTTGTGTTCTGCCATTAAAAAAATTGCAAAAAAAAACTATTGCGTATTTTTCAAAACTTTTTTCTTCTGAAGGGGGCGGAATATTTTTACTATTACCAACTAAAATTTTAGAATTGAGGGTTCAATACTTGTCGCAGGATGGGTTTCGAAAAAAACTAAACCCAGAAAAAAATGTAAAATAAAGGTTTTTTCAAAAATCTATAAAAAATACAAAAATTGCTCTATCTTCAAAATTTTTTCATTCATCATATTTAAAATTAAATTTCCTACACAATAGTACAAAAAATATTCGTCTGGCGCGATTGGTTCGGGATCTGTGAGGTCAAAAGTACTAAAAAGTGCTAAAAATCACATAAAACATTAAATACCTTTTTTTCTTATTAAAATATCAAAAATCGAAGCCCGAGGTGCACAACTTCAGCAAAAAACTACACCTGTATACCAAATTTCATCTTTCTATGCCTTACCGTTTTCCCGGGATACGCGCCACACACAAACACAAACATCTTATTTTATTATATGTATAGATTTTTTATTTCATATATGTGCCATAAAGCAGATTTCAGTCAACTTCCATCATTATGCTTAATTTGCATGATTAGTTAAGATTTACTAAGGATTGAATCTTTTATTGTAGATCCAATCTACAATATTGCTCACTCCTGTTGCAGGGGTGTGACATTTTTGCCCATTTATTTGCACTTTTCTGGAATTTTAACTTTGACTTGTAAGGTAATCAACAGTCTAACTTAATTGTTTGCACCTAAAAATTAAGATTTGTTCTGCAGGTGAACACAATATTTTTTGAATCAAATTAAAAAAAAGTTTATACTTCATGTATATAACTTTTTTCGCAAAAAAAATTTCTTGAAATAGAATTTGCTACAAATTTATTTATTCTAAAGAGTTTGCATTTAATATTTTTTCAACTTCAATGCTGGATGCAACATGTATGCCTGTAAATAAGCTGTAATTTAAGCCATGTTACACCAATTTTTGTATTTTTGATTTGGTTCTTTGTTTTAGCGATAGTCGATATCTTTTCCAAGTCTTTCCAAAATAGGAACGGAGTCGAATATAGAGCAGCACTTTTTTTTTAAACTTTGTCAGTACAACAGCAATCGATTTTTTGACTGCTCAGTCATGTACTGTTGTACATTTTGCTTTACTTCAATATTTGCGACATTGTGTATATAAAAATCAGCGTTATGTAAGATCAGAAAGAAAAAATATGAAAATTGTTCTTTTGAAAAGATTATGCTTAAAAATATAACTTTTACCTTTATTCGATAATTATTCATATTATGTTGGTTTTATAAAGTTTTTTTCTTGGATCTTAATTATATTTTATCTTAACCCGCATCACAACCACTTCTTGAAGTATTTCGTATCATAAAGGATCTATATATACACGCATACTAATATGTTAATCAAGTCAAACATTTCAATCAATATTTCCCCGCAGAAAGCTATTTTAATTATTTAATTTAGTTACAAGATTTTGTTCTTATCTCTTTAATTAATCAAGAAATTAGGTATAATGTGACTATTGAATAACTGTTAATTACATGGAACCTTAATTACCTTCCAAAAATGAATTGTTTTTCTGGCAATTAGTATTTAAACCAAAAGAACCCGGTTTAAACCAAAAAAAAACTGGTTTAAACCAAAAAAAAAACGGTTTTTTTGAAAAAAAAAAAAACTTTTTTTTACCAACCTTGGTCATAACAAATAGACTGCAGTTTGATTTCATTCATATTTTTTCATGGCTTAGCTCAAGCAGACTTTACGTTAAAGAAAAGGTTTTTTTTTTGTGCAAATATATGTTGTAAATTTAATCTTTAAAACCAGATCTTTATTACTGCATCATATTGCCTGATCTAGAAAATCACCAGTTATAACATGTCAAGTGCAAATTTCCTTTCCATTTCCATTCCAGTCCATTTGTAGAAACAGAGAACTCAACAAGTTGAGTCCAATTGCAATCCGTGACTGCGAAAAATATAAGTTGTATTCATCGCCAAAATTCAAATGATTTTATATTCATTTTTATTTTTAAATGAAAACTGTTTTATGCAAATTGGAAGAAAGTTTTTTTTAATACTTTTTACATGACTTTAACACAACTTTTTTACAAGAATTTTTAAATTGTTTATTTTCCCAAATTGGGTAAACAAAAAAAATAAAACCAGGGCTGATCACTAACCTGTCATTCCAACTGTAAGCTAAAAATTAAATACATTTTCCTGCAAAAGAAAGATATTCTTAATGCTCTCCTAGCTTTTTCTCTTTTATGAACAGCATTTTTTGAGAAGAGCTGCGAAGAGGATCCAAGAAGGGGGGGGGGGATGCATGATGTTCTTAACATGGTTCGAAAATATTCAAAATAGTAAATGCAACCTCAAATCACTTTCTATTTTGTTATAGTATTTTTACAATATGTAGACTTAAAACTAAGGTTTCCTTCATTATTTATATTTAATATTTCATTTTACTTTCTATCAGTTTTAATGGAGTTAATTTAGCATTATCTGTTTTATTCATTTTTCTTCTGTTAGTTCCTTTTACAGTTATATGATTCAGAAATAAGCAATATGCATTAGTCAGTGCACAGTCGTAAAACATTTTCTTTTTTTCTGAGCAATGTTTAAGATTTGATTAGGCCCTTTTAAAATGAATCAAAATTGTTATATTACTCATAATTTTATGAATATAAAATACAAGTAAAACAGGAATATTCTATTACTTTGTTATATTAGTGACGTATTAGTACATCATAAAAAAATAGTACATAACTTTTTAGTTATTTTTAAATTAACAATCTTGCTATGATAAATATACTTTTTGTATTAAAATTACCGTAGTTGAAAAAATAAATATCGGATATATATCGGCAAACCCTGCTCCTTAAGCAACCAAATACAGCCTGAAGCTGCACTTTAAAGACATATTTTTAAAACTTTGCTTCAGGCCCCCTTCTTGTACCTAAAAATTTTGCCCCCCCCCCCCCTTAATTCCCATTTTCAAATAATAGAAAGACCCAGAAGCTAGGTTCGCCCTAAAGAAAACTTCTTAAAATTCAGAAAACCCCCTGAAATTGGACTTTTTCTACTAAAGGTTCTTATTACTCTTGATTTTTTGTTTGAACCTCCTGATTTTTTAGCACTTTTATTATACTTGGCCTGATTGTCACGGAGAAGTCTGAGGCCTTGGTTTTGCTTATATCTCTGCCACTAGACCACTTAGAGACTTCGGAATTTCACTAAACAATTTGCTTAATCTTACGGTACAACTTAGCACTGAAAAATTAAAATTCTAAAATAAAATTATTTCAGTTAGGATGGAAAACAGCAAATTTCATGTAATTTCCCTATTAAATGTTTAAATATAAAACCCTTTGTTACAAATTTTGTTGCCTTGCAACAGTAATGTTAAAAGCAATCATAATGAAAATTTTGAATCAAGGCTTCTCTGAAGCAAGTATAAATTCTAGAGAGGAATCGGGATTAAATTTTAGTGGTAACTGCTTCAAGTTTTGGACACGTATATAGGTTTTTTTCCCTTTCAGTACCGAGCATTTATATGAAAAAATAAGGTGAAGTTTCGTGGGGGTAAAATTATTCTATTTCTATAATACATTTACACTAAAAAGAATAAAATAACAGGATTTTTTTAAATACCAAGCACTTTTCATAAGGCACTCAAAAGGACAAAATAACTTTTCTGGGTCAGAAAGGACAATTTAAGAATTTCTGTAGTTTTCGAAAATTCCAAGAAAATGACACCACAAACGAAAAAAAGTGCGGTTCTATTCATTTCAAACCAAACTTTCCAATTAAGAAAAATATGCATGTTTCAACACTCAAAAGTTATGATTGAAAGCTAGATAATGATAATAAATTCTCTTCATGACTTGAGCCACACTTTTTTCGTTTGTGGTGTCATTTTTTTTGGAATTTTCGAAAACTACTGGAATTCTTAAATTGTTCTTTATTGACCCAGAAAAGTTACTTTGTCCTTTTGAGTGACTAATAAAAAGTGCTTGGTATTTTTTAAAAAATTCTGTTATTTTCATCTCCTCTGGAAATTAGTTTTTACTTACAAAAAGTACTTGATATACAGTAGAGTCCCGACTTACGAGAGGGATGCGTTCAATGACCCCTTTCGTAAGTCGAAATTTCGCGTTTTGGAAAAGGATATGTATACGAATTGTTTATTAAAATGCTCAATTATTTTAGACATTTTTAAACACCCCTCAAGCTGTTTTAGACCATTTCTAAATTATACATTAGTTTCTTACATTAAAAGAGGAATATTTACTGCATTAAAAAAAAATGCATTATTCAACATAAAATATCGTTACGCTGCACATCAATGATCAATGGTAGCGTTGCACTATAATATTGGGTTGCCTCGCACATGGAAAACCTGAAATTGTCAGGGAAAATGAAAAGCATCTAAAATGGTCAGGGAAATGTCGAGAAATTTCTTCCCATTTTTTCCATCTGATGCACCTGTTGTGCCATTTGAGCAAAAATAATGAAGTGTGGTAACTGTCGCGTTCTGGATATGCAAATTTTCCTGATGGTTGAAAAAAAAACATTCAAGCTCATTTTTGAAGACTTAATGTAATAAGCCTAAAACAAGGGAAATGAAAGAAAAGAAATATCCATATGAAAATTGTAGTTCATATTTATATCATTAAATTTTATTTTGCTTCTTTTGAAAAAAAAAACCCAAGCCATGCTTAGCTAAAAATTACTAGTATTTTCTACAATACATCTGTGATTTTATTAGTATTTTAATACCTTAATTCTATTTTTTTCCACGAAATGAATAATGTTTATAGAATATTAAAGTCTCAAAATTTTTGCTTTTATAGGTTAAAACTTTTTTTTGGAAACATGTCAAAATTGAAACTGGTTTTGTCAAAAATTGTTTAGTGTGTGTGAGATATCAATCAAAAATTGCATTTCTTTTAAGGGCATTTGTAACCAATGTAATTGAATTTTAAGTTTTGTCGTAACTTAACCCAATTATTGATTACAATTATTGATAATTCTTTTAAATGTTATTTGTTTCATAAAGTAGGTTTACTTACATTAAAAACATGCTGTATTGGTATTTAATAGCGTAAGTCAACATTCATTTTTTTATAAAAGTGACTGGAAAACCTGGAAATGTCAAGGAAATTCATTCGTGAACTTCAGTGGCAGCCCTGTAATAGTACTGTGCAGCAGATATAATAGTTATATTTGTAACTAAAAAAAATGAAAATGATGATTTTGTTGGAAAAAAATTCCTTTCCTGAACTTTCCCAACGTTCTAAACCTATGTAGCAATTGTTTTTGACAGAAAAAACTAATTTTTAAAACACGTCGTTTATTTGAACACTCAAACAAGTGTAACTATTTACAAGAAAATAAAAACAGAATCGCCTAAAAACAAAAATGATCTCATCTACTGTCTGACCATTGATTACATGGAAAGGCTAATATCCAGTTTATAGACGGAAATGGACGCATCTATTAGTTTATAGGGATGTTAGTCAGGGGCGTAGCTAAGGGGGGGTTTTGGGGACAAACCCCCCCCCCCCCCCCCGAAACGTTAGTCTCAAAAAAAAAAAAAAAGAAGAAGAAAAAAAGAAGAGAGAAGAGAAAGAAAAAAAAGAAGAAAAGGAAAAAATTCCAAGTGATTATATATATGTATATACATATTATATATATATATATATATATATATATATATATATATATATATTATATATTATATATATATATTATATTATATATTATATATATATATTATATATATATTATATTATATATATATATATATATATATATATATATATATATATATATATATATATATATATAATATATATATATATATAAAAGAAGTAACCCCCCCCGAAAGTCGGGTCCAGCTACGCCACTGATGTTAGTTGGTTTCTTTCAGATGTGCACTTTTGCCTCTCTATTATTTAGTCTTAGTTTTGTAAAAATGAAAATTGGCTCACAGCAACATTTTGTAAATCTGAAGTATATTCGATCTATACTGTCATGGCAAACATAAATTGATTTATTTATTCACAACAAAGTTTTGAGCTTACCATTTTGCTTTTACGTTACTGAACGAAATGAAAACAGTTAATTTTCTTTTTGTTGTTTACATGGTAACTATTTTTGTTACCCTTTATTTTATTTTTGAGAATGCAATAAATGAATAAGGCTCTAGTGACATTATAAAGCGCGTGCATAAAAATCCCATCGTTATTTTCCCTTCTCCCCTGCTAGATTCATTCAGATGGAATAGTCTTTACTTGGCAGGTTGCCGAATTACATACAATCCGTGGTCAAACAGTATCAATCTGATAGTCACCTACACTCATTCCAAACACTGCCTCATTCAATCTCAATGCACGTGTCTTATGCACGTCGAATCGGCATGTGCCGATTTTCTTTCAGTAGCCAACAGATTTAAGGTGCGCAATGAGATCATTATTCCAACATTTTTAATTCAGTGACTTTGCATTTACTTTTATTACGTTTTCATCTATGGTAACACCCCTCTGTTACGGTTTCTATAATCCACAATACAGATGTAGCTTCCAATTCCATAGTGTTTGCATTTTGCTTAGACCAGGGGTCTCCAACTTGCGGGCCGGATCCAGCCCATGAACAGATTTTGTCCGCCCGTGGGAAGCTTGCAAACTTTGTTTTCTAGAACAAAGGCAGTTTTGTTGAAAATATAATTGAGTTATTATTTTTTTTTTTTACAAATAATTACTTAAAATCTTTTTACCGTTAATTTATATCCTTTTTTAATCATGTTATACCGTTAACTACGTTTGCAGCACCCATCTCTCTATTTGCTCTTTCAGAGAACAAATCTCTTTTCTCCGCGCCACATTCTCCCATTAGTGCCCTGGCATTGGGCATTTCCTGGCCCCAGGGAAAACATGTGCTCCATTTTATAGTTCTCTACCAGCAAGACTTTCTTAAAAATTCATGCTAGAGCTATGTTTTCTCTTTTTGCATCCAGTCATAAGTGTGAACAGACATTTTCAAAATTAAAGTTTGTTGAATCTAAGTAGAGATTTTCTTTGTCAGACGAACATTTTAAATCACTCTTAATCATCGGAACTACGTAGTTTGTCTCTGAACGGACTGAAATTTTTAGCGGTAAACAAATGCAAATGTGTCTTCTCATTAATTTTTTAACTTTTTAAAAAATTTTAAAAGCTTTACACTTGTTATATTCTTATTTATTTCAACTCTCAAGTTTTTAATTGTCATTAATTCAATAAAATAAATTTGTAGTAAATTGCAATAATTTTGTCTTGTATTATTCACTCATTAGTCTTTTTTTTAAAAAAAAAAAAAAGCTTCACTTTATTTTGTGACAAAAAATACTTTTTATTTCAGTTTCCTGAACTAGTCTAAGTTTTACAAGATTCCCTAACGTTATATTACTAGAGATTTACGGGCACTTAAAATATAATTCAATGTAGCTAAAGCAAATATGTATAAGGAAGTATAGCAACTTAGAAGCAAGCCGAGAAATTTTCAAAAATCACAACTCGGCGCTTAATTAATAAAAAAACATATGTATATATATATATATTCGCAAGGTATGGGGGAGGGGGAGCTAGTGCTAAATAAACCATCTGAGCTAAAATATTGTTGGACTGGCCCTGACTCCAATATTTACAATGTGGGCCGCGAGTGAAAAAGATTGGAGACCACTGGCTTAGACACTACTCTGCAAGCTTTATATTAAAACTTTAAAAGTTCTGAACTTTTACAGAATGCCTTTTCGTGACTTTCAACTGTACGACAGAAAGTTTACTCATACCAAAATGGCGTGTTTCCTTTGATCCACTTTTTTCAAGCGTATCAAGGATAATTACCTTTTTTGAATTTGTCTCGAACTTTCACGTTTTCTTTCCCATCTTAACAAATTTTAGTTGAAACACTGCCTAGGTGCTACAGTATTTCATCGCCTTTCATGTTTAGAATTTGAAAAAATAACTGAAAATTGTTGAGTGGTTATGTTTATGGCGAAATAACTATGTGATGTTTAGAGTAGTGTGGTATGGGAACTTGCTGCGTCAGTGATGCTAAAAGGATGAAAGTTCATTCACAAAACCAATATTTAATAGTCAATGCTTAAAACCCCGATTCCTTTTCAAATATTCTCGTGATGTGATCGAGGAATTGGTGTTAACTCTAAAATTAATTACCAGTGAAAAACTCGCGTTATAGCCATTTTGCATAAGTCTAATCTCGTTGTAACGGGAGTCTACTGTATTTCAAATAAAAGTCTAACAAAAGTTGATTTTACTTCCATGTTACCTCCATGTAGACAGCCTGGCCATTTTGAATTGCTGGTGAAAATCAAAATTCTCATATTATACAGAGCGGCTGCGTGCTAATGACTCTGAGCCATAAATTTGCTGGAATGAGATTTTTCCTAACTTTTTCTGTTGGTTTTTAAAACTTTTGAATTTTTTTTTAAATTTATTTATTCACTTTAAGCTTTTTTCAGGCATTACAGAACATTCAAAATATTTATGAGAAATCTCAAATGATTTAGGTTTTTTACAGCCTGTTAAAGTTTTTAGGATTTTATGGTTTTCACGATTAATAAAGGCAACTGCAATGTCTTCTTTTGATCCTGAAATTGTATTATTATATATTTTTAAATCAAATATAGAGTTCCACACTAAATCGATGAAAGGGGAAAGTATAATCAATCATTTATTTACATATTTATTTATTTATTTTCAGTTCTTGCCATGAAAAGTATGTTCTACCACGTAAAGAAAACTTAATTTTTCACTCTGTTACAATTTTTTACTGTACAAACAAATCTAATTTTTTAAAAGTTAGGTTATCCCTTTCAACTTCAAAAATTTAAATGTTTTGTAATTTGAAAAGATGTTTTTCTCTATAAGTAACAAAAATTGACATTATTGATTGATGCAGCCAAGATTGCACTCTGGCTCCCTCAATCATTTATTCGGAGGATCAAAGAATAAGAAATTGCTGCCTCATTCAAAATTTAAATTAATATAAAAATTTGCAAACACTGTGCAGAGCAAGAAATGGTACATTGCAGCAGTTTTGTACAAAGTAGGATATTAGTAACAAATGAAAACCGATAATCATAAAAACATAGTTAAACGTCTTGATGAAAACAGATTTAAGTTATTGTCCTTCGATTTGCTTCCCAATCCAATAATGTATGCTAAAAAATTATAACAGAATGCTTTAATATGCAACTAATTTCTTAACTACAGCTATCCCCAATTTTCTGATCTTTTTTTACGACTGGAGAGGAAGGGGATGATAGAAGATCAAATCAATGATCTCGGAAAGAAACAAAAGTATCCAGAAATAAACATTTATGAATTAAAAAAGACCTGAGGCGAATGCTCATAAAAAAGACTTAACATTTCCTGTAACATAAAAACAATGGTTTAAGACCAAGCCAAGGAAAAACTTGAACTAAAAAAAGCTGAAACGAACCTTAATAAAATATACCAAAATATTAACTCTAAGAGTTTTACTGAATCATTTAAATTTCATAAAATCTTCTTTATCAATTCATTCATTATTTATCAATCTTAGACTTACATAAAAAAATTTTGCTTTGAATTTAAAAGTGGAAAGAAAAAGAAAACTATCAATGTTTTAAATAACATTTTTTCACTTTTTTAAATTTTTCAGTTTGTTGGAAAAATTGTAAGTGGCACACCTAACTTTTTCTATCTAGAAATTGGCAAGCTTTCCGAAAAGTTTGGCCACCCCTGGTGTATGACATAAGAAACTTTCATATAATTGTTCTTTGAGGAATAGAAAAAAAATCCTATTTTCCCCAAAATAATAATGAAAAATTTGATATTGCAGAGCATCACAATCATCCACTGGATTTTTTCCCTTGAAATGTTTGCTAGTATGCTTGCTTAATGGTTTTTTATATTTATTTATAGTTAAATGTAGACAAAAATTGAAGGTTATCTCACTAAAGTTTCAGAAAACTAATATGACTTTTTTTTGCTCTAACAGTATATTTTACTTGAATGTAGTTCTTTTATATTTTTCCAGAGTACAGAAGAACCTGTTGCTTTGGATCTCTCTAATCATCAGCCACCTCCTGTTAACCCCAGTCCTTCTTTTGTTTACAACTTAGCCAAAGAACAAATGCAGGATTCCAACTTAGTCAGACAAGACTGTCAATTACATCAGCTTTCATACCCATCACATTCTTCCCAAATATTCAGTACTAGTCAACAAAGTATAAATCCAGCCAATTCTCTTAATGAAAGTTTGAGAACTGAAACATTTCCTATTGAAGAACGAAATGTGACATATCATAATTTTTTACCGCTACAGAATTCCACTGAAACAGATAAGGAAATTGATGCCTCAGATGAAACTAATCCTATACAGAATTTTTTATGTTCAGGTGCTGCCAGCAACTCCTTTCAGATCCATAAGTTGCGAGGTGGTGGTGGCAGCAATTATGATTATGATAAAATTATAAATCCATGCCAGATCTATAGCAGTTGTAAGTCTGATCTTCAAAAGCCAGTTGAGCATACTTTTAACGTGATAGAAAATGACTTTCCAAACTGTTTAACATCATCAAAATTGGGATGTAACGAGAATAGTGCCAAAAATGATGTAAAAAACTGCTATGTTTCATCGAGAGGACAGTTCAACATTGATTCCCTAGTCTCAGTTAACCTGAATAATGAATATAATTCCAGAAAGCTCATATCTGAAGACCCAAAGAACTTGGATTCATTTAGAAGTCTTGTAAACCCAGGCTCGAACATTGGTGCATGTGCCCCTTATCAGATTAGGCCTTCAAGCCATAGTAGCATGATCTCTGATAAAAGTGAATGTGCCACTGAAGACCTTTATGACGCTGAAGGTATTGATCGTTGTTTCAGCCCTCTTGAGATTCATTTTCCTATACCTAAAAAACCTCTAGATCCTGAGGAACTGTCAGTTGCTCCTGCTGGAGAGTTTGAAAAGTCTTTAGATGAAAGGATAAAACCTCAAAAAGCAGCAGAAGAGAATAAACTTCAATTAGAAGAACTCGAAGGTTATAAAATCTGTACCCCAGAACCTGAAGCTTCAATTAATGATGCTGAAGAGTCTTCAGATGAAAGGAAAGAGCCCCAAAAAGCAGCAGAAGAGGATAGACTTCAATTGTCAGACCTCAAAGGTGTTCAATTCTGGACCTCAGAATCTGAAAGTTCAAGTGATGAAGCTCCTGAAGAGCCTTCAGATGAAAGGAAAGAGCCTCAAGAAGCAGCAGAAGAGGATAGACTTCAATTGTCAGACCTCAAAGGTGTTCAATTCTGGACCTCAGAATCTGAAAGCTCAAGTGACGAAGCTCCTGCTGAAGAGTCTTCAGGTAAAACGAAAGAGCCTCAAAAAGCAGATAGTTATGAAGGAAACTACAAATATCAAAAAACTTTCAGCTTTGGTCCAGTGTTGAGTGGGTCAGTCATAATGTCATGTAAGTCTTCCCTGAAACCTTTCAATCCAGATGGTAACCTTGACATCAGTAGAACTCATGTTGGCACTGCCGGTACAGTTGTGCCATCAAATGGAACAGAGGAGGTTCAGAAAAAGAATAATGACAATTATTGTAATGGTTCCATTGATTCTTATGACTTTCCACACTGTAAAACAATCCAACCTGGCAGACGTTTAAATAACCTCAGAAAAATAGAATCAAAATTCCCTATTAATAATTTAGACAAGCATAAAGAAAAAGGAGTTATTTCTAACAATGAACGTTCCATTACGAATAAATCTGTAAATAAAAGGCAAGGGAATTGTAAACTGATAGAACCTAATAATAAAAGACATAAGAATAATGAGCCACAAGATGATGTAATAAAAGTCATGCATAATATGTTGCACGTTATTTGCTGTCTAGGGCCTATTTTAGAATCTGTTAGACGTAATAGATTGTTAGCTTCACGTTCATGCTATGAACTGTTTCAGAAAAAGAACATGCCCATTCATAAAACTTCAGATTCCAAAAGTCAGAATTGCAAGCCCCGTGTTTTAGCTCCAGGAGATAACTTTAAACAATCTATTGGGCAAGATGTAAATTTCCTGAGTGATAAAGCCAAAGTTGAAAATGATTTTTTAGACAAATCAGCTGTGGATCCAAATTATCCTAAAAGTAAGTAATTTCCCACTTGTACTAAGTTTTATCTATTCACTTTTCAGGTAAAAGAGCTTGAATCAAAAATACTGTGGCAAAAAATACCTTCAAAATGCTACTGACATAATTTCTGCTGTTTCTTGTGGAAAATGATCCCTGAATCCAAATATGACCACCGTTTTACCCCTACACGTACCACCTTTTGGAAATAGTGCCTCTCAATTGTTTTCCGTTTTTGACAGTTTCATAGCCGTCATTTTATTTGGAGGGAAAGGTAGCATTATATTAGCCACGGTCGCCCATATGCAACATTTTAAGAGGCGGGCTCAGAAATTTTACCCATAGTTTAGCAGGATATTTTCCCCATGGAAACAGATTTCATTGCAATTATTAAAATTTGACATCTTTAATAACTTATTCATTAATGGCTGGAGAAGAAAAGTTTTACATTTTTGCAAAGAAAAAAGTAGTAAAAGCAAGAAAGTTCTAATTTCTGGGGGAGGGGCTTGAGCTGCTACTTGCCCCCCAATGTTGGTGCCCATGATATTAGTTATTAACTCTCTTCTGAATGGCTAGAGAGGTGCTGTATGCATAAAAATGAACATTTAGATAAAGTCGAGAGAGACATGTGGTAAGCCCCTCTAAAATGTCTGAAAAATCACCAAGACCATGCTTATTTTTGTAGGAGTTTGTTTTTAAAGTTTTTTAACTTATTTTTGTGGCATGAAAGGGGAGTATAGGACTCAGTCCTGTGAGCCCCACGTCCAAAAAAATTTTGCTATCTTATTTTGCATAGACAGTCGCATTGCAGATCTTCAGTAACTAACTTTCCTGTGTTGTTCAACTTGCATTCCAAGATATAATTACGATTAAAAATAAACTTAGGTATGGGCTTATATTATACTGCTGTGGGCAGGTAAAAGGCAGTAACTGCTTTTTTTTTTTGCATTTTGCATTTTGTCATCTATTGAACGTTTGAATTGTTGTACGAGCTTGCTTATTCGGTTTCTTCTGAAAAGAACTTGTAATTCCAGCGTTACCGTATTGTTAGTATTGAATCCAACACACATTTCCTCAAATATCTCAAATCATTTCTGCGGATACTGCCGTTTATCTGCCCACAGCAGTATAGCATTAATGTATATTTATATTTCTGGTGCGTACACAGCTCCATTGTTTTCCACTATATCGAAAAGTGATAGACAATGAAGCCAATTCATCCCCAGAAATATAAATGTATTCATTAATGTGGTTTTCTGTGCATACATATGCATAACTATGTTCATTTTTAATCATATTTATATTTGGGGATGCATTTTGAATTATATAGGAAGTTTCTTTACTGAAGATAGACTCGGATGATGCAAAATGTAAAGCTTTTTATTTTACTGCGTCAAATTATTTTAAGATGTAGGTCTCACAGGAGCGAGTTCTATACTTTACATGAAATACACCGCCGTATTTCTGCCTTAGCCCTAGCTATAGGGCGGTAACGGGTCTAATGTTCATGCTTTTCAACTTTGCACCTCTATAGGCGATTTTCCGATTTTTTTTTTTTTTTTTTCCATTTCCCTGCTGTTGAGCATTTTCCAGCGATCATGCACGATCGCGTTCTCTTTGCTGAAGACTTGTATGCTCATTGTTTTGCCACGCCCATTTCACAGCCACTTTCTTGATAGACATCGGTAAAAGATATTTAACCGTGTTCTCATTCCTAATGTAATGCAATATAAAATTTACTTTATTCAAATTAGATTAACTTCTCAACTCTTTTGGCAAGTGTAAAGTTTCAGTTTTAGGTTGGCATCCTTTGATGCCCAATCATATGCAAATGAGGCAAGTATAAATAGTGAACGATTCCAATCGTTCTCTCTCTCTCTCTTCTTTCCTGTTCGTCAGCCTCTTGTGTGTTAGGTCCGGTAAATGTTGGGGAGTTGTGAACTTCACCTCCACTTATGGCCAGGGTTTATTCTTATAAACTTATTTTGTTAGTTTATTTATTTTAGTTTCTATCAGACCCCGAAGAGTTCCTATTTTTCCTACTTTTTCCTACTTTTTAGAGCTCTCTCCTTATTTTCCTACTTTTTCCTTATTTTTCCTACTTTTTCTATCTTTAGCACTTCTAATTGTGCATTGATTCTTATTTTTACAATGCCGCGCCGATAATTTTCTGCATGTTTTGATTTTGAAAAGTAAAAGGAACAAGCGGATCGTTAGCTTTTCATTGAATGACTAGACTATAGTAATTTCTGGAAGGAACGGCGCGGCGTTTGTGTGTTTAAAAGTTAAATTTTCGTAAGTGACTTTTTTTTTTGCCGTTGCGGCGTTTATGATCGACTTTTCTTTTTATCGCCCTGACTTCAGTCCTACTGTATTAACGAAACTAAAAAAAAAAAAAAAAAATAGATACTGGCACATTCTGATGCAATTATATATTATTTACCCATCAATTAGAAGCTTTAATTAAAGTAAACGGCCCGACTGTTCAAAAAATGCGGGAAAAACCGAATTTCCTATTTGCCAATTTTTTGCATGATTACAAGTGAAATGGAGCTCTATTTAAACAGAAAGGCAATGTAAAACCTTAAAAGGACATAAGGAAACAAAAACTGAAAAACTTGTATACTGTACATATTTTATTGATGTTAGTACAACATAAAAGCGACATCTAACAGAAATTCGCAAAAACGGACCACTTCAAAAATAATCGCGAAACTTTTTTCGTACATAAATATGATTATTGTTCATTCTAAATCGTAAACATGATTATAAAATTTATAAAATTTCATTTTCTTTCCTTGCAAAGAGTGTATTTGCAAAAAAAAAAAAAAAAATAAATAAATAAATAAATAAAGCGGCAAAACCTGGATGGGCAAAACGTTCCCGATTTTTGGAGAACAAAATCGGAAATCAATTTAAATGCAATATTTTGTTTTTTTTTTCTTCTCATTTTTAAAAGTTGGGGGATAGAGCTACAAATCAATATGTATTTTTTTTCTTTTTAATGGGTATTTTCTACTCTGATATATCATCAATATCGAGGAGTTGCTCATCATTTTTATGTGCTGTGTTTCTGGCAATGCGACATTTCTGAGCATTTAAAATTTTTTTGACAGACTCTTAACTCTTTTCGGGGTGCGGCAATTATACCGATGCGGCGTATCTACTGTAAGTTATTTATTGCGCCTGATCAAAGGGAGGGGGGAGAAAGAGATATATGCAGGCATTTGATGCCAAGTGCTTCCCCCCCCCCCCACTCTCAATTTCGTGAACAATTTCCGAATGAATATTTTTGTTGTATGGTGAGGACTGAGATAAACTATTTGCCTTCCCTTTTATGTACATAGAAACATTAGTAACTGATCTTTGTCTTTGATAAAAATGTTATGTTTACCATGCATGGATGTTTCTTTTTATTTTCGTGCCAAAAAATTTTGGAACAAGAAGGAGGTAAAAATCATCGAACCATTAAAACAATATTCGTTTTTATTGCTTGATTAAAATTAGAACTGACGCATCACTTTGATTCCCTCCCCCGAACCCCCCCCCCCCCCCCCCGGAGGTGGCTAGCGAAGGATGTATACTGAATGCAAATTTTATCTGCAAACAAAAAAAAAACCGCACAAACATGTATAGCTAAGCATTAATTTTCCAAAGCCAGGGGGGGGGGAGAAATTGACCCCCATAATTGACGTGCCTGAAACAAAAATGTATGTTGAATGCTAAAAATACATAACATAGTACAAACCCTTTAGTTGACTTATTTCGTTATTTATTTAGTTTAATTATTTTGTTATAAATTTTATGCCCCATATTTAAGAACACATTTATTTTAGTTCTGTATTTTCAGTCGTTCTCCTTTTTTTTTTTTTTTTTCAAATTCAAACATCTGCCTCTGATTATGCAAGAATGCATGTCAACTGCTGATTATTTTTGACTAAAACTAATTTAATATTTGCTTTGCTTTTGTATCATAGTTTATGATAACAGGAGCTGAAAGTGATAGTATTTTTAAATGATAAATGGATGCTCTTGAAGGAATGTTTTCGTTTTTGACAAAACAAATCTGAAACAATAAAATAATAGTTTAAAAAACTAAAAAAACACGCTTTCGTAGCAAAATGAACTAAAAAGTGAAAAATAATCTTTGGATGATAGTAGTTGACCAATCACTTAATTTTAATGTAATACAAAAAAGCGTGGGGTGCTGTCTATTTACATTTTTGCTTGGACAACAAATGGAAGAAATTCAAGACAACTGATAAGAAGCCCCCCACGCTTTTTTGTATTGCATTAAAATTAAGTGATTGGTCAACTACTATCATCCAAAGATTATTTTTCACTTTTTAGTTCATTTTGCTACGAAAGCGTGTTTTTTTTTAGTTTTTTAAACTATTATTTTATTTTTCTGCTTTTTAGTCTTATGTTGGAGAATTATCAAGCGACGAAATTATTTATAAAACGAGTGCGAGGTAATATCATAAAGTTAAGACAAGGGCACCCCGATGCTACTGTGAGTCATCGATGTATGTTTGCAGAAATCATATTTATCTTATACATATAAAATCTGAGTATCTATCTATCTATCTATGTCCAAGCTTCTTCTCCCGAACGACAGTGAACTGACCATCGAACCAGGTATCGATGGATTCGTCATCTTCCCGTCTTCATGTTTGGCTACTTAACATAATCCTCCGATAATAATTAGCGGAGATATCAATTAAAAACTATTAATTATGACTCTTAGATTACAAAATCAAATCCCTATTTTTCGAAGGCTTTCCTCCATTCAAATTATTATTCAGTGCTTCATCTCAACTTTCCGCAACAACGCTTTTATTAAAATGTATATCGGGTGAAGAAAATTATTGAGATGAAAGATTTGTTGCCATTTTTTTCTCGAATATGAACAGGTAAAATTCTTGTTTTTTTTTTGAGGCTTTTCCTGTAATCAGGGGATTTAAAATGTTTACTTTTTGGGGATTTTCCGCAATCTGCTGCAAAATTTCACTGATTTTTTTTTCTTTTCTTTTTGTTCAATCCTGAGGGTTGAACAGGCGTCACTTGACATAACTTTTATTTTCGAGGTAGACCGTGCAAAGCCGGGCGACGCAGCTAGTATTACTTTGAAAATTTGAGATGCATTTGAATAAAAGTTTTGTTCAACAATGGTCTGATCAGCAATGAATTTCCAATTGAAGGCTCACCTAAATTTTGGCATGAAATTAGTTAAAAACAATTATATTTCATGTTCCAATTACCTTGGAACATTGGAACAAATTTTGTCTGATGCAGAAAAATTAAAGGTTTTTGTAGATATTTTTAAATAATTTTTGCGAGCATTTTTTGATGTATTTTTTAAAATTTTTCCTTTTTCACATTGTTGGATTTATGCCAAAATATTGATTAAAATTGGAGGAAACTAACAATTAAAAGAGTTAATTAATCAATTTGATTGTAGAATATTGCATTGTCATCGGGTCTGAGGTCGCGTGCCAAATTTCAAAAGAATCCGATCGCAGGAAGTGGGCGAAATTTGAGCTGCAAGATTCCATTACAAGATACATACATACAGGTGAAGCTAATAAAAGCGTGTTAAAAATGGTTTTATTGAACCAAAATAGGAGTTTTATTATTTTTATTATTTATTTTTTTTTTTTTTTATTTATTTATTTTTTTGCGATCGCTATATTGCATTTTATTCTTTCACACTTAAAAATTTTATTACTGTATTGGTGAAAGGTGTTTCTTTGTTTAGATTTTATTTTCATATTTTTGTAATTACTATCTTTGTTTCCACTAGTTTATTTTCCATACTAATGATTGTCAGTCATCTTGACGTGTGTGTAGTCCTATCTCTTCCTATTTTTTCCTACTTTTTTAAGCGATTTTTTTCCTACTTTTCCTACTTTTTTAATTTTTGATTCCTTATTTCCTACTTTTTCCCCTCAAAAAACCACTTCGGGGTCTGTTCTATGGACCAATAAATTTTTGGTAAGATTTTAAACAAGTTTCCAATGTTCATTTCTTCACATTAACATTTGATTCTGCATCTTCCACTGTGTGGTATTATCTCTATTTGTATAAGCATGTAAAATTGTTGACTGACGGCTTTTCGTTTAAACATCGTAAGTTATCATTTCTAGGGATTGATTGCCTCGTGCAAATACTCCCTCACCCCCGACCTTCCCATTGGGATTCTTGCTGAGGCACACGTTCTTTCTTGAATAGGAAGAAGTAAGGAACTTTTTGCTGTTGGTGAAGAGGGTGAAATAGGAGTGGAGGGGGAAATGCTGGAGAGTGATGGTGGGTGCATCCTTAGATGTAGCTTTTAAAATCCGATTGCATCCGCTTCTGTAGTACTCTCTCATTTTTATCTGCTTTTTATTTTTGTAGAATAATATTTCCAACCCTTCTTATACTTTTTTTTTTTTTGTGAGGACTGCCACTCCCATTCAAAAATGTTTATCCTGTTCCATCCGAGTTAATTTAAGCAAACATCCTTCTTCAAATCTAGTTTTAATGCTTATCGGACTTATCAAAGATATACCTTTTTAAGATCTTAATAAATTCAGATTTATTTTAATTATACTGTGCTATTTTATTATGACAGACATGTAAATATAGGAAATTAATGATGCTTATACAGTCGAGTCCCGACTTACGCGAGGGATGCGTTCCAAGGCCCCTCGCGTAAGTCGAAATTTCGCTTTGTGGAAAAGGGTATGTGTAAACTTTTATAAACATACCCATTTACTTTAGACACTTGTATAAACACCATCTCGAACTGTTAAAAAAACATTTCTTAACTATACATTACTGTTTCTAAAATTAAAAAAAACTAAATTTTTATTTATACTTTTTAAAAATTGCATAATTCAACATAAATAATTGCTACGATGCACTAACTCAATAATCAATAGGAAAGAAAGACATAAAATAAACCAGTACGGTATGTACAGTATGTAGTAAGAAAAACAAATGCACTATAGTTGTACTGTACAGTAGATCCAGTAATGATATTTGTAACCTAAAAAAGTGCAGATGATGATTTATGCTGCTTGATCAAACCGTTATTCTTAGATAATATTGTTAAATACACAATACATTTTCTTCACTAGTTCTTTTATAACAATATCATTCTCGCAACGGCAACACCCCTCTTCCTGGTTTCTTAAATTCACAATACAAGAGCAGCTTCCATTTTCATAATTTTTGGATTTTCCTTATATACTATACAGTGAACTTTTACAGATTTCCTTTTCTTGACTTTTAATCGTACATATGCAAGATTCACTCGTACTTAACTGTTGTGTTACCTTCGACGCATTTTATATTTGATCAAGCACATAATCTTTAGCTTTGCTTTAATTGTCAGAAACTTTCTCATTTTCTTTCGATCTTCACAAACTTAAGATGAAACAGCACTCTTAGGTGTCATTATATTTCATCAACTTTCACACTCAGAATGAAAGAAATAAATGGAAAATGAGAAGTGTGTAGAGTTATTTGTATAAGCGATGTTCAGACTAGTATGCTACTTGTAACTTCCGCTATCAGTGATGCTAAAGGGATAAAAGTTCATTCACGAAAAAATTTTTTAGTAGCAAAGCCAATACTTACACACCACGATTCCCTTCGAAAATTTTCGTGTTTCGGGCGATGAATTCGCGTTAGGTCTAAAATTCTTTACTGGTGAACAATTTGCGTTATAGCCATTTTGCGTAAGTCGGATCGCATTGTAGCAGGAGTCAACTGTACAGTGAGACCTGTCTATAATGATATTTTCCTTGGTCCCAGCAAAATTTCAGCATGAATAACCAAACGTCTATAACGATAACCCATCTATAACAATATTTTTTTAGGTCCCAACAGTATCACTGTAGACAGGTTTTACTGTATTCTCAAATCATGACATAGTGTGTAAAACTTTTTTATCAATTTAAAAATAATCATTTTTATACTAGTGCTTAAAATAACCATCAAAGCTCAAAAAGTTTTAGATTGGGTTTAGATTTTTAATGATTTAGAATTAAAAATGATCATTTTAATGATATAGAATAGACCTTGCTGCTCTGCAAAATTTCAAAATGCCCCTCAAATTATTTTTCCCAAGGTTAGCTACACTGATAATGTCATTTTGTAATTATGGTGTTCAATGGTTCAGCTTGTATTAAGTGTTTAATTATATGGAAGTTTTATAGCATTAGATGTCGACATTATAAAGTTTTAAATTTCACCTGATTTGTGGGCTATGGGAAATTGAAAGTGGTTGGTAAATGGAATTAATATATCTGTTAAAATCTTAAATAAATGCAAGCTTATTTTATTTATTCATTTGTTACATTTCTACTAGTGAAAAAAAAAATCTATTAATATTTAAAAGACATAGTATCAATATAATTTCACGTAATGTAAAAAATATATACAAATTCAAGTTTTAAGACTTGCAATTTTTCCTCCTTTTTGACTTCGGGCTGTTTTCATCCCTGCGTTTAAGGTTGAAAACAGTGGTCATATTCGTATTCAGGATCATTTTACGTAAGAATTTAATATTTAATACATGAACTGAAAAACTCAAAGTGTATATAAAAGCCAGACTTAAGTGTAAAAATGTTAATTTTACCTGTCTTTTTTTTTTTTTGACATATTTGCTGGTGTATCTAGCATAAAACTTATTCATTGATTTATTTTCTGTTGTAGCTTTTGAAGTGAAGTCTGAGGAAGAAAACCACACTCCAAACAGCGATTCACCTTGTGAATTAAACTCTTCGTCTCATAAAGAATCAAATTTGGCTGAGGAAAAAGAATTATGCCCTCCAAGTGAGGTCCCACTTGAATCACCCCTTGAAGGGTCTAAATCTCCAGAAGAAAAACAGCTGTGCCTTCCTATAGTTGAGTCATCAGTAGAGTTAAAATCTTCAGAGGAAGAAGAGCTTCAAACCCTGAATTGTGAATCATGTTTTGAAAAAACAAAATCTGTAGATAGTGCTCTAAATGTTGAATCACCCAGTGATGAATTGAAATCTGAAAAAGAATTAGATGCTACCAGCACTGAATCACCTAGTGAAGAATTGAAATTTGTAGAACCATTTCAAACTTTGATGAACGTATCCTCTAATGAAGAATCAAAATCTCTAGTAGAGAAACAGCTGTACTCTCCAATTGGTGAATCATCTTGTGAAGAAGAAAACTCTCCTGATGAGAGGCAGTTTATTCCCATCGGTGAATCATCTTGTAAAGAAGAAAACTCTCCTGATGAGAGGCAGTTGATTCCCATCGGTGAATCACCTTTTGAAGAAGTAAAGTTTTCTGCAGAGAAGCAGCAGCAGTTCGTTTGTCCAATTGATGAATCATCTAGTGAAGAAGTAAACTCCCCTGATGAGAAACAGTTGGATAGTCCCATTGATGAATCATCTTGCCACAAGAAAAAATTCCTAGATGAAGAACTGTCATTGTACACTCCAATTAGTGACTCCTCTCCTGAAGAAGTAGAATCTGAAGAAGAAAAAGAGTTGGACATTTCCGTTGCTGAATCACTTGATGAAAATCTGCTGCTCATTCCAACCAGTGTAGAACTGAAGGTGTTTTCAAGAACTTCTTGCACTAGGTAATAGTTAACGCCATGCTCTTTAAATTTTGATTTGACTCATGCATTATGTATGTATTTTTTTTTCTTTTTTGAAAGCAGTGATCTTGATACAGGTTTGGGATAAATTGCTTTGCTAAAATTATGCTATTTTTTACTTCTGTAGCAGATTTATTTTTAGTTGAACGAAAACATATGCTGTTTTTTTTTTTTTTTTTTTGCTTCTAAATATCTCAAAACTTTCTTCCATATATTTCTAATCAAGGTAAGAATTTAAAAGAGTAACGGCTTTTACTTGTATATGTTTCATAATAAGGTTCCAGAGGCAAGTGATTTGTAGATAATACAATAGCTCTACAAGTGGTATGTAGATATGACCAGCCATCAGGGTTGGCCGGATTGGACCCATTGCGTCGGACCCAATGGTTTTTTTTTTTTTTTTTTTTTGAAAAAACCCACTTAAAAAAACCCATTATTTAGCCCACTTTTGGGTTTTTTAAATTTTTTGGGAAGTTTTTAAAAAAATTAATTTAAATACTTTCACAATTTAAACGTCTTTTTCATTTCTTCTTCACCACAGACATTGGACATAAAAAATGAATTTTTTGAAATAGTATTTCTCAACTCTTAACAGCATTAAAAAAATGTTTCAAAGATTTTAAATAAATACATTTAACTTTTTTCTTTAACTGATAAATAAATGGACTCAAATTATTTTGACTAAGTCCTGTCACGTCTGATTTTCCCAATATTTGCAGATTGTACATAGGGTACTACTCTAGCTAAAAGGCTTTCACGTGAATTATTTCCTGCAAACAAACACTTCGCAAATCTCGAATAAACACAAGGTATTTTTTTAGAAATTAACAGGTTTTTCAAACGGTCGGGCAGAAAACAGAACAGGATGTACAGTATTTTCATTATCTTACGAAAAAGATTAATATTTCTTAGTTTGTACACAGAAATAGAAAAACTTGCAACATAAAATTGAAAGAAATATCTTGATTAAGCTGGAATTCAGTAAAAAGGGAGTAAAAACTACTTGAGGTTCTACAGTAGTTTTGCATAACAAAATAAAATACAGGAAAGTAAAATGCAAAAAAAAAGTAGTAGCAATTAAAAACGAACAATAGATTTTCTCACTCGAGAAGTAACTTTGCATTAACTGTTGGTAATCATGAAAACTAAAAAATCTGAAGCTTCAACATTCTTGGGTTTTGTCGTCTTTTATACTTTTCTTCAGAAAACGCTGAATTTTAACTAGTTTTCCAGTTTTTTTACCCTAAGACTATTTTTGCGCTTTGTCCATATACTCACGCTACAATATGCTACAAGTACCCCACATTTTCCCTAAAAAAAGACAAAAAAGAAAAAACCCACATTTCTTTTAAAAAACCCAGCTTTAGTTGGGTTTTTTGGGTTTTATTTAAAAAAAACCCAAAAAACCCTGGGTCCATGGGCTTTTTTAAAAAAAAAAAACGGGTTTTTGCCAACCCTGTCAGCCATTTGTAAAATCTTACACCCCAATTCCATGAGATAACTACACGAGTTAGTGGTACCAACTGAAGACATTTTTGCGCCCCAGGCAAGATTGAGAACAGTACCCGTGACACAATTTTCGAAAAGGAGTTTTTTAAACTATTATTCCTTAAATTCTCTTGCTACAAACCTAAATACCAAATTTGAAGACGAAAAATTAGGGTTATTTAAGCTGTTCTTTCTTGACTCATATTGACTGAGACTCGCAAGTGAAGGTTTTTTTTAATTTAATGTAATTTTGAAGTATAATCAATTTTTCTGTTGTAAAAAATTATTTACTTCTGTACATTTTACAGATTTTTTGAACAAAGGTATAGAGAGAAAAATAGCATTTATTTATTAATATTCTGATATGTATATCTTTAAATCATAAAAAACGACTCCTAGATAATTCATTTTGAAGCATAGGAACTTACCCTGAGAGTCATAATGGCGCCTGAATTTTAAGTTATTTCTAATACTGGAGCTGAGTTCCTGTGCTAATGAAACACTAATAAAAGATAAGTGGGCATGCATACAGTTTGAATGAGAAAAAAATCTGGCACTCTTGATTAAAAAAAAAATATGGAATAAGCCTGCTGATCTGGAAAAAAAAAATCTTTTTGAAGAATAGAAAATAAAAACTCTTTGTGGTGGAAATCCTCTTATCTGAATTTTGCGAAAATACTGCTTTCTAAGTGTGAGCTTTTTAATGTCAAGGTAAAAAAAAATGTAAAAAGAAGGAAAACACTCTTAATTACCTGAAAACTGTAAGCACCAGAAAAAAGTTAAAAAATATCTTTAAAATGTTATACTATGCAGTAATAAAAGGAAAACTTAAGTATTGTACTATACTCAGGATTAAAGAAGTTCATTAAGTTGGGTTCAGAAGTTCATTAGCATAAAAGCTGAAATTGAGAGAGAAATTTTAGCAAAATGCTGAACTGTTACATTCTGATAAATTTACATATGCCTCAGTATGTTTCGTCTCCAGTTGAAAATAAAACGCATATTTTATCCGTGACATCTTTGAAGAAATCACTACAGCAGCTATTTTTTTTAGCTCAAAATAAAAGAAAACAACGTGATTGGTCTTTAGAACGTTGCAGTCCCTCCTCCTAATAAAGCAGTTATTGAAGGGACAATGCCGGACAAGACAAGTCTTATTGAACTTAATAGTTGTTTAATGTTTAATCATCTTAGTTAAGATATAAAAAGATTAAGTTGGTTATGGCCATCCATGCTTCCTCTCTTTAGGATCATACATTTTTTCTTTTCTTTTTTTTTTTAACGAATTTTTTATTTTAGTAAAAATGCATTGCTTTGTTTTCGCAATTGAGATAGTGTTTTCGCATTCTGCGAAAAATGCGACCAAAGCGGAAACCCTGACTGTACTTAAGTTTAGTCGTGCTTAGTTAAGTATACAAGAAATGGTGAAACACGGCAAGTATTTACAGGAATTATATTGAGTTAACATTTCTGTAGACATTTGACTTGTAGAAAATGATCACTTGTGTAAAATCATGTCTACTTCAATTTTAGTTTACAACCTTTGATTACTTTCTTCCCTTTTTTTTTTTTTAATGAAAATTTATGGAACCAAATTCTGATAAGATTTTTCTGTGTTTCTCTAAATTTCTGAACTGCACTGCATTTTTAAAGCAGCTACTGCAGTGCATTTATGTTTACCTGTTTATTATTGCTAAGTACTTGGATGAAGCGACTCTGGATCAGAGGGTTTCTGCTGTGCATTTAGGTATGTTATATGTGCTATATTAAATTGTTTTAAATTTATTTCTTTAGATCTACATTCACAGTCCATACAGTACCCAATCATGTTAATTATAGTATGGTGGCAAGTGCTGGTGTGAGAAGTCAAGATAGAGACATTGATGTACGTATTTTATTTATTTATTATGTATGAAGGGGGATGGGGAGTGTAGCGGACGGGAAAACCTGCGTCGCCTCAATCAATACAGCGAAGCCTTGCAGGCGTGAATGCATTTATGTGTTGCAAGAAGAAAAGAAAAATAATAACTTCAACTTTTAAGTTCCAGAAATAATCATTTAACAAAAATAAGTTATTGTGGCAAAAAAGTGCTGGCATATTTTGTTGATTTCTTCTTGTTAATAAATGTGTATATTTATGTTTAAAAAAAATAAATACAGTGAAGCACCGTTTATACGTTTTTATCAATTATATGTTTTTTAATATGGTCCCTACAGAGTTTAATACATATTAACGCATACCTATTATACGTTTTTATCATTTATGCGCTTTTTTCAAACAGTCTCTTCAGAAACGTATAAACGGTGCTTCACTGTACACATTTATTTACAATAAGAAATCACAAAAATATGCCAGCACCTTTTTGCCACACTATCTCACTTTTGCTAAGTTATTATTTCTGGAAATCTAAAATTCAAAGTTGAAGGGTTTTTTTTCCTTTTTTTCTTGCAACACATAAATGCATTCACGTCTGCACAACTTTGCTGTGTTGATTGAAGCGAGGGAAGGGTTTTCCTATGTGCTATTGAGAGGTCACAGTGTAAGAAAAAAGTAGGAAATCCTTTGAGAACCACTAACAGCATAACTACTTTCCAGTTATTATTTACGCCGTTTAATAAGTATAAGGCTAAATTTGAGTGAAATATCATTAGTAGAAAAAACAGTAGATCCTTGTTTTACTCGGGGATTACGTTCCACAGAAATGCCGTGTAAATGGAGAGCAGATATTAGTGTTAAAATAGGGGTTAGGCTCCGTAGATAAAAAAAAATACTTCATTTAGTGATGACTAATTGTACATATAAGTTTAATGTGTACTTATATCGGTTTCTACACACAAAAGTAAAAAGAAAACATAAATTAATTTCATGTTCTGTTTATAAAAAGAAGCTGGTCTTTTGGCAGTCATTAAGAATTTTTTTCTGTAATTCTTTGCAGAGCATTAACGCATCCATGATCACTTGCATCATTTCCATGATAGAATCTTTCTTCACTAACAAATCAGAAAGATCATTTCTATTGTCTAGGAATGGCTTAAATTTTTCAGTGTGAACGTTTTTGATTGTGTGTCATCTATGTTGGTATCCTCAATAGTTTTTTCATCCTTTGTCACTTTTAAAGCTCTTCTTCCACTGAGCTCTGAACTGTGTGAGTTTAATAATTTTACTTCTGGAAAGAGCTCTGGAACCGATCGCATAAAATGTTTCTAGTGGCCCAAGCTTGATTATTAACTCGCTAAAATGCAATTTATTACGTGTAATCTGCAATCTTTAGGAGTTTGGATTTTGAAAGAGAGGAAAATTTTACCTGTTTGCATTGCTGCATCTGCGTAAAACCGAAACTCATCTGTGTAAAATAAAACAAAGGTGTCAAATCTTAAACCACGTATAATCGAAACTGCGTATAACGAGGGTCTACTGTACTATGTAATGGCTTTTTTTTATTCTTTTAGATTCTTGTAATCAGTTTAATAAATAAGGAAATTCAAAGGACATAAAAAGGAATTTATTTCCTTAAATCTTTATTTGTCCCTTGATAAATAATAAATATGGTCTATGAAAGTAAATAAAAATAAATGTTGATTTTCTGCATTTGATTTCATTTCTCGACAATCTGCAGTTCTTTAGACCTAAAGTGACATAACAGGAGAGTTCACTGGCAAAGTAACATCTTTTGCAATCTTGGATCTTTCTTTGCTTTCCTTTTTTTTTTTTTTTTTTTTTTTTTTTTTTTTTTTTGTTAGAGCTATAAGATGTACTTACCAAGTCTTCTGATTATATTCCATCAAAAGTTAAACATTTCCACTTTTCCTTTTTGTTTTTACACATGACCTCAAAATATCTTTCCTGATGAAGCATTTTCTTTTGAAATATTGGTTATTTAAGTGCATTGTTTCTTTTGTCCTTATGGTAAGTAATTTTTTCATTAGTTTTATGGCCACAAAATCTGAAGTAAATTCGTATATATATATTTTAATCTGAGATAGTGTGCTTTTTGTTTTGTTTAAAATTATTTCTCTTTCTCCTAATTTTTATTTCCTGTTAAATCCTGTTTGGCAAAGATGTTTTTTAAGTACAACGACTTCCAAGACTTCCAATCAGTAGTAGAGCTGAAATTAAAAATCAAAACTTGTCAATTAAAGAAAAAAAAACTTGTTTTGCATTTTTTTATCTTGTTTTTAATATTTCTGACCATGAATTGTAGCTTACACTGGCAGTTTTTTTTTTTTTTTTCCTTCCACCCATTGTCAAGCAAATTCGGGACACTTTGATTGAAGAGTTACTGCTTGAGAGGCAAAGAAATTTTTTAAACTTAGGGATTTTTTAAACATACAAATAATTTCCAGTCAAGTTAAATCTTTTTACTTTTGTTTTCGAGCTAAATTGCTTAGGTTCGCAAGTAGAAAGTGTTGGAAAAGTTGGAGTTTTGAAAAAGATGAAATAAGTTTGCAAAATATAAAGTATTTGAATGAGATGTTCAATTAATTGTGTTTCAGCTTAAGATAATTGCTTAAAAGTGGAGAGTAGAGGAAAATAATCATTTTGGGATAATTTCAAGCAATAGTAATTATAAATGATATTTGTTTAGAAAATTTCAATTATATGTAAGCGAAATTCTATAGTTCAGATTTCTTTTAAATTTTTTCACAACTCCAATTTGCCAAAAAAAAAAAAATGGAAAGAGAGGAATGTAAAAATATGTAATTTTCTCGTGAGGCTGTGAGAATCAAAGGGATTAAGGGCAAAAATTTAAAAATTTCGGGATAATCGTTACAAATAAAAAAAGTGAACCTCTCCTCCGTTTTGGGCAGGGTTGGCAAGTTTCCACCGAGGCAGTTTAAAACCGGTATGGTAAAAACCACTTTCTGCCACATTTGCAACAGAAACTGGCAAAATCAGGGCTCATAGTCCTCCTATATTTCCTATATTTTCACAATTTGCCTGATATTCTCCTATATTTTCTCACTAACTCTTTTTTTTGTCAGATGTTAAATGCCGCCCAAAAATGCAAAAACCTTTGATCCATTTTTTTTCTTCTTTTCTCTTCTGCACTTTGCACTCTTACATCTTTAATGTTGGCATATGTTTTACACTTCTTTTTGATTATTTTTATGAAACATACGAAATATGGATGGCTTTACTTACAACTTTTAACTTGTTTTCAATTAATTCTTTTTCTTTTAATGAGTTTACTTTGTAACTTTAATAGTATAACATGTTAACTTTAAGTGTACTGCTGTAAAGATTTTTAAAGCTTTTAATTTTGTCGCATATAATCTTACATATTGTTCAAATGACTGATTGTAGCTCAAACGATTGTTTTTGAAAATGCCCTATACAGATTTTGGTACCAATTCAACTTTGAGTACTTAAAATGTTTCAAAGCTTGTAGCTTGCTGAAAAAATGTAACTATCTTGAGGAAATAAGTGTCATTTTATATATAACTAGCATTCCCGTACCCGGCATTGCTAGGGTAATGGAATTAGCAGAGGTTAACAGTGCTTCGTGCACCTAGTTTCAAAAATCCCCTATAATTACTTATTACCTATATTTTTTCTAATTTTGAGAGTATCCCGGGGCCCCTGGACTCCTTATATATATGTCCTTGTCCGATCTTTAACTGTTATTAACGATCCTTTTAAAGTATTCATTATCTTTGCAAATACAGGCCATCCACATTTTATTGTTATACCTATGTTTAAGCAAGAACTTCTTTGTATACATCATTTTATTTTTGTTTTTTCTGTTGCTAAAATAATTAAGCTGCTTGATGAACTGACTTTGGAGCAAGCTACATAAAATTGGCCGTGTGAAAAAAGTCTTCTCTTAAATCGATCCCTGCTACTTTTAATGTCTGTCCTTGTGACTTAATAACGGTTATTTCAAAGCAAACTTTTACAGGAAACTGCACTCTTCTAAATTCAAAAGGATAGTCCGCCTGTGATGATGCTCTTAAAAACTTTGTTTCTAGTTTTGAAAAAATGAAAGCAAAAGACAGATACATTTTTATTTGACTTGAGAAAAGCCTTGAAGAATCTCGTGAGAAACAAAAACAATATCAAATTTAAAATTCGCAATTGACCAAAAGTTGAGATGAAGTACTGAATAATGATTTGAATGGAGGAAAACCTCTGAAAATAAGGGATTTAAATTTCAATGTCAGGTTTAAATTTCACAGAAAGTAAGGGGTTTTAATTATTTTCTCCCGAACTAATTGATATTTTGAAAAATCTTTTCTTAGTGGATACTTTCGTAATCATGTGGACATGCCTGCCAAATTTCAAGTCTGAGGCTTCAGCGGTATTGGCTGTGCATTGATATATATATATATATATGTTATCTCAGGACATTGACTTTTATATATTAAGATTTTGTCTGCTTTTTTCAAATATATATCCATGGGAAAAAAATTCCTATATTTTTTCCATTTTGTGAAAATTTTCCAAGAATTTCAGAAATCGGTCCTTATCTCAGAAATTTATTTTTGGCTCATTTTTTTCTATCTACTCAATTACGGTTACAAATTGCAGAGGATAATGGATAGTTCTATGCTCCACTTGGGCTCTTCTAACACCCCTTTCATTTGGCAGATTAGGTCAAATTCAAACTTGATACATGTGTATACATATATATACACACACATTAACTGTAAGTTATGGATAATGTCATTAGAGTGAGCGACGGGTAATTGAATCGGCCACTTTAATGAATCAATTCCTCAAAAAAGAAACTAAATCCTAGTTTTAAAATTAAACATATTTGAATCAAACATGCCGCTTAAGTGAATCAAGCATATAAGACTGACCATTTCTCTCTCTCTCTTTGACAAACGTGATGCATTAGAGCAGTCTTTTTTTTTTCTTTGACTTTGTTTAGTAAAATAAGTTTTTTTTTTTCTGTAAATAGTGAAACAAAGGGGAGGCAGAGTGTTGCTTACTTTTTGTAACGATTGTCTTAAGACATGGAGTTGACGGGACTTTTCATCGTTAGTGTTAGCATTGAAACGATGAGGTACCAACACCAAGGACTACGGGTAGATTGAGGACATTGAAAAAAAGAATATTTAAATTAATTTTTACCTAGTTTTAGCAATTCAAAAGAGATGCATTTTTCGTAGCACTTAAGTTAAAATCTAAATTTTGTAATTGCTTTTTCGTACTGTTTTGTGATTAAATTCTTAAAATAATCAGAGAATGGATATTTTGGGTGCAAGGTATACTTCTAATGATATCTCGTAAGTTCTCTAAAATTGTATAAAGAATTCCATGTAAAAAAAAACCATGTACAATTTTGCTTAATTGAATTAAAATTGTCAAACAAACATGATTCATTTTAGTGACGGTGGGTACAAAAATTCATTTGCTCTCACATCTGTGACTCATGCAAAATAGAATTGTATTGATACTGGCGCTCTGTTTTTTTATACAGTGCTCCAAACATATTAGATGCTACACTTTTTTAAAACTCCTATATATTTTTCTACAAAACTCCTATATTTTTCCTTTTAAACTCCTATATATTTTGCTATCAAACTCCTATATTTTTCTTTTTAATCTCTTATATATTTTTTCCCTTTCACTATGAGCCCTGCAAAATGAGAAAGAATTAATAACATACAATAGAAAATGCGCGGGAAAAAAAATAATTGTTAACCAAAACACACTTTAATTACAATATTATCACAATTAAAAATCAAATGTTACATTGTTTGAACCCTGCAGCTGTTTTTTCTGTTTTTTAACAGTTTATTTATAAAAAATTAACTTTTTATAAAAATTACCTTTTTAATTAGTGGCGTAATTGCCAAATCTTTAGCTTCAAATATTGACTCTTTAATTGCATGCCACAGAAAATGATGTATTAAATGCTTTACTTTTGTGTATGTTAAAGAGTGAAAAAAATGGAATAATAGTTCGTCCTATGTTTTCTGATAGCACAATTGCAGCAAAATTTTAAAATGATTTTTAAGTTCCCCCCCCCCCCCCCCCCCCCCCCCCCCCCCAAATTGAAAAGTACATTAGTCGTCAATTTTTAAGTATTGTGCTTTTATTGATATTTTAGGTCAGCAGTAGTCAATCTGAATCTTATTACCTGTATCATTAAAGATTGATTTTGAAGCTTCTACATTGTGGTGTAAAAGGTTTTATCTAATGCTGAACCTTTTTCTTTAAACTAAAACCCCAAATCAACACTTTACTATTTATCAATTTAAAAAAGTTTGCACTTTCAAATAGTCCGTGAATATGCCTTGAAATAAACAAAAATTCTAATTTTGTGTTTCAATTATGTTTACCACATTTGAAAGATTTTATCTTTGAAAGTATGAGTAATAAATACTGAGTACCAGTAACACATTTCACCCTGTATATCATCTTTTATTTATAGTTGAAGCAATTTAGCTTGTTTTTTAAAATTGAACTGAGATCTGACTAACACTTTCTGAGAGTGCTTGGGCGTTTTGCCACTATAATTTCACATTAATTTTAATCAAAACTAAAGGGTTATGTGATTAACACTAAAATTATGTAGAGGGTACTAGGGTACTTTCTTCACAATGAAATTATTTGGGCAGAATGAGAATTCTTTTATTCAGACTATTTAAATGCTGTATATCAAAGTAAGTTTTTAAACTTATTTTATTGTTAGCCCTATCTTGCAAATGAAGAAACAGGTTCCATTTCATTCTTTTTCTTTGTAACACTTTTTAAAAATTATTTTTATTCTTGTGTATTTTACATTTTTATGTGATTATATTAGCTAAAAATAATTCAACAAAATCATGGTTTTGTAGTAGTCTTTGAAGTGGAGAAGGTTTTATTTGTTTTGTGCATATAAAACATTGCATTGTTTGAGAAAAATTGTGCTTTGCATAGTTATTTGTTCATTGTTTATTTAAAGCTTTGCTTGTAACTTCTGCATAAAATAGATAAAAACTTTTGGGAAAAAAAAGATTTTTTTTCCCTTCAAAAGAAGAAAGGTGATGTTTTTCAAAGTGTTTTGCTTATCAGGGAATAATCTGATTTTGTTTTTAGGTGGATTCTGATTGCATTGATCTTACAAGATCCGACCCGCAGACAAAGCTGAAAAATCTAAAGAATGCTTCAAAATCTGGGCCTAACAGGAACCGGTAAGTTTAGAGGATAATCATTAGCTTTTATTTTTACTTCCTTTTACAAGAAAGGAAGTATTGTATTCGAGAAAAAATTTTCACTCAAAAATCGGCCTTAATTTCCATTTTGCTCGCCCCCGAATGAATATTCAGTTTTTTTTCCACTCGACCCCACGTGGATAAGTGCCTAAGAATGTATAGACACCTGAAGAATTCATTTTGACGATCAGCGAGTTAATTACAACAAGTTTTCTCGTGACGTATGTATGTGCCTATGCATCTCTCATAACTCAAGAACGGTATGTCCTAGAAAATTGAAATTTGGTACATAGACTCCAAGTGGGGTCTTGTTGTGCACCTTCTCTTTTGGTTGCATTCGGGTGATTCAAAGAGGGTCTTTTACATGTTTTTGGGATAAAATCATTGTTAATTTCAATGTAAACTCAAGCGGTGCTATAATTTGGCAAACACTTGGCAATATATCGCCAAGCTTTTGGTCGCCAACTTGGCGATTAATTTGACGGTTTTTTTTTTTGAGCAATCACGATTGCTTATTGCTTTCATTTGACTGTTTTTGATGTCCTATCATTTTTCCCACCGCCACCCTCCACAGCATACGATGCTGCTCCTCTAGCGAAAACCGTCTCCAGGTTTCGTCAATATCCTACACTTACACGCACACATACACACACCTACACACATATACATATATACACCTACACGCACATTCATACACCGACATACAAACACACGTACACACAACTACCCACACACTTATGCCTGCACACAGACACACGCTTACATGTACACACACTCGTGATTGCGAAAAACATAATTTGAATTCAAGATGACAAAATTCAAATTAATTTTTTTTTTTTTGGTTTCAATTTGGCAATATTTAGAGAGTTAACCATTGAATCACATTGAAACTGCCAATATTCGTTAAACTTATCTGTATAAAACATTTTCATTGCTTAGATTTGCTACAAATTTGGGGTGAAAATATTTCAAGTGGTTCTTTGCTCACTCCAAGGCACTATTATCTTTAAATTGGAGTAAAAGGAAGTCATGTGATGCACACATCTACTTGTTTCTAGAGATATATCTGATTGAGTCGGAGCGAATGGCTACCAAATAGCAAAAAAATAGCAGCCATTTTTTTAAATGTATGTACACAGTGGGACCAGCAAAGTATGTCATTGAATTGAGGAAATTGTTAAATCAAAGCATACTGTCTTTCAAACTACTTTAGTTACATGATAGTTAAGTGATGAGATACAGTATAACTAGTAACGATACACTCTGTAACAAAAAAAATTCCACGCACCAAGAAGCAATCATCCAATTGCTTTGAAATTTTATACGCATTAGTGTTTTGATCAGATATGCAAATGATTAAAATTTGGTGTTCAGTGAATGAATAGTTTGAGCTCCAGCGTATCGAAACTGCGCATCCAGCAGATGTATATAAAGAGCAGTTCTTCAACAGTTGTTAAAGCAGCAGGTTTGATTGCTATTCAGATTACCTTTCAACTACTTAAAAATGCCTCCTGCTTGGTTCACATTCATTACGAGCAACTGTCAGAGTTTAAAAGAGATCATTGATTTGAAAGAGGCCGGTTGGTCAAATCGGAGAATCGCTCGCCATTTGAATCGAAGTGATGCAGCAATTCGAAGATGCTGGCAAGGATGGGCGGAAAATGGCAGAGTTCAGAGTCAGCAAGGGCGTATATAAGGAAGGGGCTGAGTGGGCCCGAGCCCCCTCCAAAACCTGGAAAATAAAATTTAAATAAAGGTTATTTTCGGTTTTAGTTGCTCACAAATCATTTCCAAACTTTTAGCTACAAAAAAAATTAATAATAATAAATATATATGATAATGATAATAATTATTTTAATACGTTAGATCAGAGATTTCTGAATTGGGTGCTGCAGGAAGAGGTGAGAGGTGCCGCGAAGTGTCCATGTTAATAATAATATGTTATATAAAAGTAGACTAGGATGACGTGAGGAAATTCTAATTCTTCAAAGGGTGCCGCGAAACGTAGATAACCTTGCGTTAGAACAAGACACCATGCAATGGTGTCAGAAGGGTCAGGGGATCTGTATCCCTTACTGAAGAAGAGAACATGTCTTGGGGAAGCAAAATGTTTTTAACAAAAAGAAAAGCAAATAATGTTGGAGAAAAAATCTCAATTCTTTCAAAAATAAATCTTTAAATTAAAATTATTCTAACAGATGCAGCTTATTGCTTAGCAAATTAAGCTCCTCTCTATTTCTTTCACCTCTCCCCCTTTTTTTTTCTTCCTAGTCAGTTTGAAAATGAGCTACTCATTTTTGTAAAGAACTTAATTTTCAATATTTTGTTAAACATGTCATTGCAAATACCATAGCCATAATAAACAAGTTGTTTTTGACTTTGGCTCTTTTTGATGTTTCACCAGATAAAGACAGATGATTTTTCAAGAACTGTTACACGTCCTGGTTGAACTTTCACTAAATGTTAATAGGCTGAGCACTTATAAAAGCACACAGCTTAACCAAGTTCCAAGCATAAATTATTGAGGGAGTGAAAATACTTGGTTAAAAAAAAAGTATCAATGCAAATAGTTTTTCTTCTCGATAATAATTTTGTAAAACATTTCATATTAATAAAATAAAGGAAACAAGAGTAGCAAAACGTAAAAGCTGCCAAGATTTTCTTCATAAAAGGATCTTTTTTTTGGTATCCTATGCATGAAAATTTTTAACATGGAGGATACATAGATAAAAAATATTTTTTTCATGATAGTTTATGTAAAACATGTAGCTGTTATGTTTTTTTTTTTTTTTTTTTAATTTTCCTACTCCAATAATATTTTCTGTTCTAGCTCATTTATCAAGCTGAAAGTAGCGGGAATCGAAACAGATGCTACACCATCCTCAATCGTCTCATCTTCTCTTCAGGGACAATCTCCAAGTGATCAAGAAAAAAGTGCAAGAAGCTTCAATTACTTGTCAAATAAAGAGCAGATTGGTAGGTTAGACAGTTTCCTTCCCAGAAAGGAAGTGAGATTTGGGGAGGCTGCAAAACCTATTCAGCCTACTGCTGGAAGCTCCAAATCAGGGAAGCTAAAGAACATAAAAAGACTGCATTTTGATGAGAAATTGAATGTCTGGAAAAATGTGTTGAAAAGAGGGCTTCTTTCTGGTGGGAAGAAGTTAGGGGAAAATGACTCTCAAATTAGCAAATTGAAAAAGATGGAATCGAGTCGTTTTGGTCCACTTGAACTAGTTCATTTACATCGCAAATTAGTCATGAAAAGGAATTTGTTGAAAGATTTGACTCATATTATCAGTCCATTTCCTAACCAAAAACATTGTGACGCATGTGTAATTGTTTCTAGCAAGTTGAAAGTTTCATCCATTGAATTCGATGCTTCTTGCTCTAGAAAAATTTCCGACAAGAAAGCCAGGGTTAATTCTCATTTCAGTCTAGTGAATCAGTGCACTGTTTACCAGCTTAAAAAAATATTTAGTAGAGAAAACTTAGTCGACATAAATTCCAACATACAGAAATTTTATCAGAACCAAATAACATGTTTTTTAAAATATATTGTATCCATAAAGGACCCTAATTGTGCATCTAAGCTAGAATGCTACATCAATAGTCTAGATGTCATTAATTGTACATCTAAGCTAGAATGTAACAGCAGTAGTCAAGATGCCGACAGCAGTAGTAAAGATGCCGACAGCAATAGTCAAGATGCTGACAGCAATATCCTAGATTCTAACAGCTGTAGTCAAGATGCCAACAGCAATAGCCAAGAGGATAGTAATTTTTCTTCTAAGCTAGATTACGACAGCAATAGCCAAGATGCTAACACCGTGGGCGAAGATGATTTGCACTGTTATCTGTGTAAAGATTCTGAAAATAGGCAAGACATAATCAATTTTTCAGTTCTAAAAGAAGCTGATACTTACACAGCACTTCCTTCTGCAGTAGTACCATTTTCTAAATCTTCTTCATATTCCGTACCACCTGTTACTGATGTCAAATTAAATTATCAAAATAAGACAACCCCAAATGAATTTGTTCATCGCACTAGAATAGTATTTTGCAGCGAAGTGATGAGAAAGGAATTTCAATCAAACCGATCATTTGTCCAAAGTGACATCTTTGAAGGGACTTATCCGAATGAAGCATATTGTGCCTCATATCATTTGCCAATGTCTTCGTTTGAATTGTCGGCAGAAAAACTTTCGTCTTTTAAAGAGCTTTCAAAAATCAGACCTGAACCTTTATTGTTTAGCATTGATGGGCTTTCATGGAGGAGAAGATTGTTAGATTGGAGGACTTATGCCAGACATAGGTTAAAGACGCAAAATAGCCCCAAAAGCATTGAATCCTCTACTGACAGAACTGTGCTTTGTGTCTCCGAATCAGATACGGTACTTGTTCCACCTAATTCTGATTGTGCTACAACTTCTTGTGATATTGAATTTAAAGTTGGACATTGCTCAACGCCGACTGCTAACGATGGTAAACAAGATGCATTAAGCCAAAGAATTTTCGACAGAACAATGCATCCTGTCCAAAATGACTTGCAGCCTGCAGTAAATGTTGCGGAGCTGCCTGATGCAGGGGAAATGCCCATTCAAGATGGCGAAAATTCTGTTTCACATTCCAGGACTTTACCTAACCTAGAGACTTCTGTTTCACAGATTGAGAATTCTACCTCATCAGCAATGCAAGTGGAAACAAACCTTAAAGTTGTAGAGTGCAACAATAAGGCTTTAGGGCCCGAGCCTGAAAGCATTGCTGTTACTACATCAAGTGTTATTGACATAGCTTCCTCATCTTCAAAATTTAAAGTAGATTTGGAAAATGTTAGTCAAAATTCAAATTTTAAATTTGATTTCAATTTCAAGAAAAGACCTCTTAATGGATTTATTAAAAGAAATCATAATCTATATGACCTTCTTGCTAATTCAAAAAGGCAGCAAACTTCTGAGCATAACATTTTTGAGTCTTCGAGTTTCAAAAGGTTAAAGGTAAGGAATAATTTTTTTAATTTTCACTGTGTTTTTTGTTTTTAAAAATATAAATGGACTAAAATGTATTTAAATAATATGGTCAGAACCAATTTCATGGATCTTTTGTGCTGTAACAACAGTATAAATACTTAATTCTATATTTTTGCATCATATTAATGGCATAACATGATGCATAAATCTTAGATAAATAACCCTTAAATTAGTATGAGGTATATCCTTATTCAAAAAGGCTTAAAAACAGGGCTACAAGAGCTTTTATTTATGTTTCCGGGCTTTAAAAAGTAAACTAGCTGCATCGCTCGGCTTTGCCTCGACAATAATAATTATGTATAGTGACACGTGTTCAACAATCAGGTTTGAACAAAAAAAAAATCAGTAAAATTTTGTGGCAGATTGCGGGAAAATAACCAAAATGTAAACATTTTAAAATCCCCGATTGTAGGAAAAGTCTCAAACCAATAATTTTTTTTGTTTATATTCAACAGGGTGGGGAGATCAGGGAAAAGTCTGGGAAGTTTATTAATCGGGGAAATATCAGGGAATTTCGAAAAAATCAGAAAAAAATAGATTTTATGAATAAAAAAAAATTTTTTTTTGCTTTACAAAATTAAGTCCTTTAATTCCCTACGCATTTTCTGCCAATTATCTGTTCAAAAGAAAAGTAAAATTAATGAGGTGCGATTATACACTATGACATATTTGTGAATCTTTTTTCCTCAACGTCAAAGTATTGAATCTTACTTATTAACCACAGGACGAACTTCCTAAAATTGCTTCTGTGTCTGTTGTTGTTTATTTTACCTAGCTTGAAATTTCCTTTCACGCTTTCAATGCGACGTAAAATAAACAACCGTATAGGCAAAGAAGAAGCCTTCATTAATGCCTTAGCTCCTTTGCCTTTATTTCATTGTTTCGAAGTAATTAGCGTACTGTAATCACGATTTCAAGAAGAAATCTTTGGTTTTTGAATTGATATTGATAAAAGCTTAAAAGTTATTACTTCTTCGCATTTTTAATTTAATTGCTAAAATTGAACTTTTAATAAAAATAACATTGTTTTTGCCCTTATGCTATTTGTTGTCGCCGCAGATTATAAAGCTTTTCTTTTCTTCAGACTTAAATGATTCTTTTGTTTTATAACCAAGTTGAATTCTTCTTTTATTTATTTTGAAATTAACTAATTGCTTTTTTTTTTCTGTTTTTTTTTTTTTTTTTTTGTTACATGTTGAAATCATTTGAAATCGAGTTAACTTGTGTACTTAAGTAAATATCTTTATTTTTTTTATTGTTAAAATGCTGTATTCATTCATTAAATCCTTGGTCTTGATTAGAGAAAAGCTCCCTATGAATGGATGTCAAATGGTTTCATCTGTTTTGAATAAATATGTCTATTAGTTATATATAAGAATAACTACAGTACTTCTATTCTTTCACTATTACTTGTTATTCTTGCAAGAATTATTATACTGTTTGAAAATTTAGTTCAAAATAATTTCAATTACATTTTAGCTCTATCATAAATACACATATTTTTTTAAGAGTGATTTTAATAGTTTCTTAAAATTCTTATGCTAAGTGGTTTCTGGAAGTAAAGTATTTTTTTTTTTAATTTTCTATAATCTTTCCATGTAGAAAAATTTAATATACTGTTTTGTAGGTTTTTCTCCAAAAAAAATTGACTTGACATTTTTTTTTACCATTTTACTTAAAAAGTAGCATCTTTTTAAAATATATCAGGGGTCGAAGTAGTCCTATATATCCTATATTTCCAAAAAAAGCATCAAAATCGTCCTATATTTTTCAAAAATGTCCTATATTTCCTATATTCTCTTTTTATACCATATATATCTTTTGAAAATAACGGTAAATAAACTTTCTGACACCGGTTTTTTTCGCTGAAAGTACGTGCCCAAACGAATTTCAAATTAAAAAACTCAACTGACTAAATTCTGCAACAGGCATCTTCTCTCATTGGCTACAGCAATGTGACGTCACCCTATAGTGGGAGGAGTTTCGAGAACTAATGCTGAAGTTGTTTTAGAATTTTGCATTTGGGGGGCGGCAACAGCCGTTTGTTTTGTTTTTCGTCATGGTTTTCGCTTTCGTTGGTGTATTTTTGCGTTCATTTTCTGATCGGAATGTTCTAATTTTCTTTTTGCAATCTTTTCTTTTTGTGGAATTTTGGGATCGTGGAATGGTTAGTTTCTTATGATGTTAAAACGTAGTTTGCTGTAATAAGTGGAATTATAATGGCGAAATCGCATCGCTTAACAACATTTCGTGTGGAGTTGTTGAACCAGGAGGACATTAATACTACAAATTTTGGTGCATGGTGCACTATAGAAAAAGATGATTTTACCGCTTTTTGCCATTTTTGCAACTGTTCAGTGCCCATAAGCAATAGTGGATTTTCGCAATGGAGGCAGCATGCTAAAACATTCAAGCATAAAGAAAACTCTGAAAAACGTCAGAAGGATCCTTCTCAAGCTCTGTTTGTTCTTAATACAAGTGGTAAAGGATTCAGTTTAGATACAAAATCTAAGAGCAGTGGAATTTGTACTTGGGTCATGAGTGAGGAAGAAAAAATAAAAATTATCTTTGTTCAAATTTTGTTTAGTTATTTAGTCTATAAAGTACACTTTTTTCAAAAATTATTCTTTCAACTACAGGAAAGTCATTTCAGATGATTTTTTAAACAAAATCATTGATAAGAATAACTGAATAATATATGATATGTATTTCTTTTTTTCATAGCAAAATTATTCATTTAATGTGTCCTATATTTGTCCTATATTTTTTGTGGAAAATGTCCTATATGTGACAAGTCGGTCACTTCTACCCCTGATATATCTTTAATTCAACAACTTTACGTAACTTAAAACGTTTAAAATACTGCATTTTATAAAAACATACAAAGGAGTTCAAGTAGAGCAAAGAAAGAAAACCATTATCATTGGTAACGTAAGTCAGGGAAATTTGGTGAACTTAATCAGGGAAATCAGGGAACTTTTTTTTTCACTGTTCCTGTCACCACCCTGTATTCGAGAAAAAAAATGGCAACAAATCTTTCATGTAACAATTTTCTTCACGCTACAAATTTTAATTTTTTTTTTTTTTGAAATTTTTTGAAAATGTCCTATTGTTTGCTTTTGTAGGCTGGTGTATATCTAATTAATACTTTTTTTAAAAATTAGTTGTCTGTTTGAAAATCTAAATAATTCTTAATCATTATTAACACTTTGTCACTGATAATATTGAGTTTTACCAAAGCAATTAAAATTTTAATTATTTAAAAAGCATATAAATTTTAAAAGTAATTGTAATGAAATTAATGAACATTTTTGCTTGTATTTTTATTTATTTAAGGAAATTTTTTAATACATCAATTCCACACATTTTCATTGAGTTCATTTAGTGGCCCATTCATTGCCTTCCATGCCCTATTCAGCCCCATGGGTAGGGATGAATGGGCCAAATTCCTATATTTTTATTTTCTATTATCATTCATTATAGACATTTTCTAATCCAACTTGTATGACTTTTTTATGTAACCAAATAGGTAAAGTAACCAAAGAGCAAATTCTGAGCTAAAAAAAAAGGTATTAGAAAAAATTACAAAAATCAAAAATTGGCCCATTTATTACCACTCTCCCCTACTGAGTAGTATAGATGTTTGTCAACTTCCTTGATACTTGACTCGAAAAATAGTTCTCTTTCAAGTAGGGGTGGCAAGTTTCTGCCAAGGTGGTTAAAACCACTGGTAGAAACCGGTTAAAACCGGCATGGGAAGAACCACTTTCTGCCACTTTGCGGCAGAAACTGGCAAAAACTCACAAAATGAAAAATTAATTCTTGACATACAACAGAAAAGGCATGGAAAAAATAATTGTTAACCAAAGTACTGTAATTTTATTACAAAATTATCACAATTCAAAATCAAATGTTACATTGTTTGGACCCTGCAATTGCCTCTTAGAAAAGGTGGTTTCAAAAATCTAAACAGGTTCTCAATTTAATACGCACAAATGAGAAATTTTAGAATACTCTTAAAACAGAAGAGCTAGCAGACAATGCATCGAGCAAGCAATGTTTGTGAAACTTTCATCTATTGTATAACTGGTCCACCATGTAGTAACTGGGGTTGTGGTAGAAATTTGACTGAAAAAATAAGTTTGGAGAAATGGGGCAAATTTGTTTTGCAAAGCTGTGACATTAGGTACAAAATTTAGTCAAGTAAAATTCTGGCACTTTCTTCTTGAAGCACATGACATGATAATTTCAATCACAAACAATTTAGAGGAAGCATATAAGTGAGCAAATCAGTAATGTCTGTTTAATTCTGTATGTCACTCCTCTTTCCTAAGCATTCCGGTATGATTTTTTATCCTTTGTTAAATTAATCAAATACTACGAGCCTCTGCAATTGGAAAGTTCCCTTTCTGAACTAAATCAAGGGCACTAGCATGGGATTTTATTTTTTTAAATGATGAAATGATGTTTAATTTTTTAGTTTACTTAAACAAATATCATTTGCTAATTACTTGAGTTATTAAAGACATTTTTAAGTTTTTGCCAGTTTCTGCCACTGGCACGGCAAAAACTAGTTTCTGCCGGCAGAAAGCAAACCCTGCTTTCAAGAGAACTATTTGAGAAGAAAATACTTTGTCATTTACAGCCTGTTGCATGAGATATGTTTTAACAGGCCATGTAAAGCATTTGAAAAATTTAGTTTTCATTGGTTGCTCCCCTTGCCCGTCAAACATTGCTGATTCCAAGAAAAGTCTTTTTCTGCTTCTGACAAGATGGAAGTTTGATTTGGAAAACAATCCAATATTTTCTAATTCAAACTAACAAAAAAAAAACATTTCTTTTTTTTTGGCTCTCAAAATAATTTGTTAATTTGGGGTTTATTATTCGGTAAATAGAGGTCTTTTGCCTTCATTTTAATTGGGGAAAAAAGAAAAATTCGCTACATCACGAAAATTTGTTAAATAGAGGTTTGTTTTACCGGGGTCCGACTGTATATACCTTTTTTTTTTCTGTGAATCTGCTTAAACAAGGCTTCTTTTCTCAATTGTGTACCACATAAATAATTTACCTGCAAAGTGATTCAAATTACTTTTTCTTTTAGGATTCTGATACACTCGCTCCTCGTAAGGAGTTGTCGAATAATGTATCGGGCCTGTTAATCGAAGAAACTCCCAAAGGTAAACGTTTGTTTCTCTTATTGATAGCTACAATTAAATCATGTCCATTACAGTTAGTTTTTATGCTTACTATGACGGTTGTTTTGGACAGCAGCAAAATGCATCATTTTTAGATTGATAAGTATTCCTTTTTAACGGACTTTAAAAAAGGAGGTTATGATTTCGTATTGCGTCTTTTTATGTATGTTTTCGTATTATTTCAAGAATACTGGACCGATTTGAAAAATTCTTTTTTTGTTTGGAAGGGTATGCTTTCCAGATGGTCCCGTGTTAATTTTGTCTGGATCTGACGAGGGGTCCAGGAGAAATCTAAGAAACTTGAAATTTTATACGTTGTGGCTACGTAGACCAGCTTTCGTCAGCTGTACGATACGTCACAGGTCATGTGGATTTGGCGTGAACGGCGCATTTTTTTGACGGAGGAATCTTGTCTTGAACAATATTTAATTCTCACTGATCGGGATGTTTGATTTTCACAGTGTGGCCTGTAAATTTGAATTATAGTCTTACTAATGTATTTTTACTCATGTAGCGAATCAGTAAATTAAATGTATTTTATGAATTATTTTAATATGTAACTAATTATATGCGATTTCTTAATTTTAAACAACTTTTTGAAGTCGGGGCCTCCTAACGTAACAGAGTAGGTTTAGATTTAAAGGCTAATTTCGCGTTTAGTTAAATTTGTGTTCAACTCAGGTGGGTTATCAGTTACGTTAGGTAGTAGCTTATAGGAAGCCAACGTCAAAAGGTTGTTCAAAATTAAAAGATCGCATATAATTAGTTTAAGCATTGAAATAATTCATGGTATAGTAATTAAAATCAGTGTTTATTTTATAATTGGGTGTTCAGTTTAGTTGATTTTTGTAGTGAAATTATAAAATAAATTTGATTTATATGTTTGGGTCGGAAAGCATATATAAGTTTGACTCATTATTTTTTACTTTTTAGTTCCTCTTTGTTTTTTGAAGTCTTTTTTATTGAAAATAATTTATTTTTTGATTTTTATTGAAGCAGATTTCGTTCTAGACTTTTTTTCTGCGGTGGACAATTTGATTGTCACAGCATATCCCATTTGTGCAGTTTATTTGAACAATATGCATGCTTTTCATTTTCAGCCATTGTACAATTATACAGCATCAAGCACCAATTAAAAATGTTTTCGTCATTAATTTACTCTACAACTTTGATTGTAAGGGTTTTTTTTTTTTTTTTTGCAGCTCTTTCAGATTTAATGTTATTCAGGTCTTCTCACTTTATTACAGGTAGCTATTATACACTTCTTACAGAAAATTCATCTTAATTTCCGTTTCTGAAAGAGACATTAAGTATATTTAGTTTTTATATTTGTCCAAATTAATGCAGCCATAAAAGCTTGTTTTGGCTGATTAATTGTTACCACCAAAAAAAAAGCCTGATTGACCTTAACCTCTAAAAAAGCCTCTTAAACCTTTTTGAGCAATCATGATTGCTTATTGCTTTCATTTGACTGTTTTGATATGCTATCATTTTATTTTCCCGCCAGCGCCCTCTGCCAGCACCACCGTCGACCGGCTTCTCACGATGCTGCTCCTCTAGAGAAAACAGTCTCCAGTTTGCGTCCATATCCTACACTTGCACAAACACATACATACGCCTACACACACACACACATGCATACATACAGACTCATGCCTGCACACAGACACAAACACATATGCCTACACACATACACATCCCCCCCACACACAAACATACACACAAGTATCCACACACTCATACCTGCACACAGACAAACACACATGCCTACAAACATACACATACCCCCCCCCCCCCCCCCCCCACACACACACACATAAACTCACACGCCTACATACACACACGCACTCGTGATTGCGAAAAACATAATTTAAATTCATGTCAAAATTCACTTTTTTTTTTTGCAAAAATTTGAAAACTGCATGTTTTTTGAAACACTATGCTAATATTTGGCATACTTTTTTTTTCCTTGATAAGGTGAGAGCGAACTTTTCTATAAAGTTGAAAAATAAAAGCTACCTTAGCAATCAGTGCTATAAATGAAATTAAAAGCTGTAATGTCATTTATATTCAATTTCTATTATTATTGTGTTTGTATGTTTTTTCATTGTATTTTCGAATTTGATATGAAAATGACTAGCAAGGCTTTTAATATAACTCCGTTTTAACTGTCCTGCAGGCAACACTGTGTAAACCTTTTTACTGTACTTCAGTTTTGTGCACAGTAAATGTAAAAAAGAACTTCCTTTTTTACCACAACAGTAATTAAGGTCTTGGGCAGGAACAATTTTTAATTTTAGTATTTATTTTTTTGCAGTCTTAAATAACAGAAAGCTGTTTGAGTTAGCCAAGCTGAAGGGTTGTGAAGATGATCCATCTGGTTTTCGTAGAAGAATAAAGAAGTATGTTTTATTTGCTTTTTGGTTCATTTTTTACTTTCCCTTTGCCAGCCATACTGCAGTAAAGTGTGCAAAATTTAATTCTTTTCCATTCTTAGTGCAAAAACTGGTGTGATTAGGCAGCCCTTTAAAATATTTAGGCAGCAAAAAGCCTTTGGGTCATTCCATTTTAAATCGACAAAATTTCAAAAAAGTTGTTGCATCACCATTTTTGATTTTGATGAAAATTTGCATGTGCATTCATTTTATTTCCTTGACCTCAAAAAAATATGTTGCTTTGTTTGACTTGGGCTACAACGCGATTCAATTTATGCGAAATGGCTATAATGCAAGTTTTTCACCTATATTGAATTTTAGACCTAACGCGAATTCCTCGCATGCAACAAAAGAATGTTTGGAAGGGAATCACTGTGTGTAAGTTTCAGTTTTGTTATTGGCAACTAAAAATATTTTCTATGTGAATAGACCTTCATCCCTTTACCATCACCGACAGCGGAAGTTCCCACATCGTACTCGTCTGAACATTGCTTTGTTAATGTATACAAATAGCTACTCCTCATTTTTCTTTTCTCATTCAAAATGCGAAATGTTCATGAAATATAAGGACACCCAAGAATGCTGTTTCATCTACAGTTTGTGAAGATAGAAAGAAAAAGAGACGGTTTATGTCAATTAAAGAAAATATTCTCGATTTGCTTGAACAAGTAAAAAATGCGTCGAAGGTAGCGCGGCAATTAGGTATCAGTAAATCTCTCAAATGTACAATTAAAAGTCAAGAAAAGGAAATCCGTAAAAGTTCGCAGAGTAAGCAAAATATAAAAGAAATGAAAATGGAAGCTGCTCAGCATTTTTTTAGGTTTTAAATATTATTATTGAACCTACTGTACATTACTGTTATAGTGCATTATTTAATTATTACTACATAGAGTACGTACCGAACTGGTTTATTTTATGTCCCTTTTTCCCATTGATCATTCATGAAGCGCAACAGTATTTTATATTCACTAAAACAGCTTTAAAAAAAAAAAAATAGTTTAACTTCATTGCTTTATGTAAGAAGTGGTAATGTATAGTTAAGGAATGGTTTAAAACAGTTTGAGGTAGTCTTTACAAGTGACTAAAATAATTGGGCATATTTAAAAAGAAGTGCACACATATACCTTTTTTTACAACTCAAAATTCCAACTTACCCGAGGGATCTTGGAACGTATCCCTCGCGTAAGTCAGAACTACAGTATAGACCATTTTTGTTTGGCAACAGCAAAGATGGGGCATTTTGATGCTTTGTTTTATGAACAGTATTTTTTTTTCTATCAAAGCTTTTGAGCTCAAACATAGCTCATTGGAAAGTTAAAAAAAAGATCTTTTCATATATGATAACAATAAATTTCAGATTAAAAAAAATACCCATTTTTTTCCAGGTCAAAGTTTGCGATGAAAAACTATTTTTTTACCTCTTTAGAAAATTAAAAAACCCATGAAGGGTTTAGAATAACAAGCCCTATTTTTCATCATATATTCATATGCATGGTTACTTATTGTATAAAAAAAATTTGCTTGTTACTCCACCCCCTTTATGAGATATGCTCGCCCAAAGTTGCAAATTTTCAAAAAAAAAAAAAAAAACTCCAGTTTAACGCTAAAAAATGCATGTGGGGGGGACAAGATTTTTTTTTTATTTGTGGTATTTTAAGTACTTTTACCAGCTTTCTAATAAAATAAAAGTTGCTTTGTTATTCAAATGTGCTTGGCAGATATAAGGGTCTGAATTACATTTCAATAAAAAACTAACCGTAAGAACTTGTGCAGCTTTCAATCCAGCTGTTGTATTGTATATTCTCAGACCTTCCTTAACTTCAAAAATGAGTGTAAGACAGGGGTGATTGTGGTCCGGTATTTTACCGAATTCCGGTATTTTCGGACGTATTTCCGGTATTTTCATGTCTGAAAATACCGGACTTATGTTCTTTTTTCGTTATGCTTTTATCTCCCTACCTCCGCAATTTATTTTAAATTATATAATACTCATCAAATATACCTGCAAGAGCCTTAAGATGGACAACTATCCCTTAAGATGGACAAATGTCAAGATAATTTGTATAACACCAGCTCAAAAGTAACTTTGTAATCCATTAAAAATTTAATTGAATGTGCACGCAATATTTTGACTCGCAATATTTTGAACTATTTAAAACTATGGCAAAGGTGCACTTAAGTAATTGGGGCGCCAAAGATTCCCCCCCCCCCCCCCCCCCCCGCTCTCGCTTTGAAACTTTCAGGTATTTTTTGATGAACTCACACAATCACCCCTGGTCATTCTGGAACTTCCCTTTTCTTTTCCCAGGCACAAATTTCAATAGCATCTGGCCATTTTCCACAGATAGTGTGCTTTTTGTTCTCTGCTGCAGCGCAGCGTCCATCGCGACTCATTCATTCGAAGCCGGCAACTACTTCCTCGATAGTTCCGCCCCGTTATCCGTCTCTGCACAGCGTGGACATCGACGCCTTCTTGCGGAGAATGTTGCGAAATCATTCATATTCACATTTCCTTTTGTGTGCAGAGGAGCCTGATAACTTCGCTTTCATTAGGTAACTTTTATTTCACCTATACAGTAGAACTTGGTTAAATTAAACCGCATTTGTCAAGTTTTAAAATTTCATTTGAGTTGGTAATTAATAAAATAGGCCATTTCAGAGAAAATTCAATTGTCGAAACGGAGTCTGGTTCCAACAGATTCGGATAATTGGTGCTCTATGCATCAGAAATACAGTCAGACCTCAATACAAGGTCACTCGCTTATATGGTCACCCCGCGTATAGGGTCACTTTTCTTTAGTCCTGGTTCACTGAATAGGAATTCTATGTTATGTCTTATCGGATACATGGTAAGGTCACCATACATTATTCGCTTATAAGGTCACTTCTGTCTAATTTCTTTAAGTGATTTCAGTGCTAAACAGATTCACTTCCAAGAATTTTCCGCAATATACGATCTTTAAAAAGTGAAAAGTCTTATTCCTATTAACGTTGCATGTAGTGCACCGAATGCAGTAGAAAGCGAGTATTACGACAGTGATACTAAAATATGAAGCAGTAACAAGGGCACTTAGCGAGTACATATCGCACTTTTTACCAGTCAAGAGAAGCCGAACAAGGTTTTCAGAAAGCAATTAGAAACCATTGTGCATAAATTAAAGAAAAAACCTATTAGTCTAGTATTTATGATAATTTTAAGTTAGGTAAGTTGCACATTCGTTCTCTGCTTGGGCATATTTGTAAGCAGCTTTACTCTACATGAAAGTTCTAAAAAATCATTTTAAAATTTCTTATTGATTTCAAAAGTTTTAATTGGTTCAAATCTATTAAACTAATTATAACCTAATTACTGATAGTTTTGAACGTTTTAAATTTTAAAAAGAATTAGCGGATATACATCATGTTTATTCCTTACTCCTATGTTATAAAATATATATGAATCGGTTATAAGGTCCCCCCGCTTATAGATCAGTTTTGTGAAGTTTGGAGGGGTGACCTTATATCGAGGTCCAACTGTAGTTACTTCAGTCGAACTTGCTTATAGCAAGCATGAAAGGACTGCAATATTTGCTCTCCTCCAAAACAGATTTCTACTAAAAAACAAGTGAAGGAAAAAAATGTAAAATTTTGCACATGTTTATTTTGTACTACAGCAGCTGGTTGATTTTCTTGGAGCTGCCTTATTGTCTCTTTCATGGTCTATTGTTTTCAATCATTATTTGTGACCTGGGAATCTTCATCATTTGAAACCCTGGCTTCAAAAATGTTTATTTCTTCCTCAAAAGCTATTCAGTATGTTTAGGATTGTTTTCCTTCAAATTCTTAATCTTTATTTCTGTCGTTGTCGCTTCCATTATATTTTTTGCATTAGCGTGAATTTATATGAACATATCCTCCGGTGTATTTTTTGAAAGTGATAACATTAGCACCAGTAAATATAAAATTTTTAAATTTAGTTCTACTCCACAAATTGGAAAAACAGAAAGAAAAAAAGTGGCTGTCATCCACCTGTTCTCAAGATCTGTGACTCGTCACTGTCTTTCAGTTTACTTCAAAATGTTGAAGGACTGTTTAACGAAGGATAAACTTAACTGACAGGTTTTATAAATCGCAAAAATATTGTTTACTTTAAGCGAGGTTTGCTCGTCAAAAGGAGTTATGCTCCCTAAGGCATTGTACCAAACAAATCTTCTAAATTTCTCTCTAAATCCGAGTTCTCACTAAATCAGGGCTTGTTATAAATGAGTTCGACTGTATTCTGTTTATTATTACACACTTGGTATTCCGTAGAAAATTGCATTGATTAATCTACATTTAAAATATTTTTCTGTTAAATCCTTTTCAAATAATTTGCGCAAATCATAATCAATATGGCTAGGCAAAGTAGGAATTTCCACATCATGATGCAATATCAACCTTGCATCGTAATGTTGCGGATACATCACAATGTACGGCTCTTTTTTTAAAGCTTTACTTAAATTTACTTTTTTAACTTTCACAAAATATGTACGAGATTTTAAAATATAATGTACAGTAAAACTTGTACAGTTGACCACCTGTCTAAGTTGACCGCTTTTGTCGGGAACGGAATTAGTCCTATGTTATATAATGAAGGAAAACCTCTGTAACTTGACTACCTGTCTATCTTGACCACTAATATACACCAGCTTTGGTTTGGAGTATTGTAGAAAACCCTTTGTAAGTTGACCACTTGTCAAAAGCATTAGATTGTTATAAAAGTTTAATCAGTTATGCCTCAAATAATCAACCAGACATTTTAGAAAAACCTATGAATATTTATGTTTTCATCGAAAAACATTGGGCTCATGTTAAGTCCCAGAAAATGCGCCAAAATTCAATAAGGAGGTATTTTGTTGAAAAGTAGGTTACCATGGTTACAAATGTACAAGAAAAAATCAAATGAAGAATTTGAGTCACTTTTGACTTGTTATGAATTTTTAGAAATAGTTAATATCAAGTAAGTAGTTTTTCATAAGCAATGAGGCAATTTTTTTTTTTTTTTTTTGATAGATTCACAGAAATATTAAATTTGTATGATACTTTATGCGTCATTCTGGTAAATAATCTCTAAAAATATTTAAGCAACATTTTTTCTTATTGTTTTAAAGTAATGTTAAACAATTACAGTGAGTTAAAGTACTCCAATTCGTCAAAAATGAATGCGTGGTACAAGAAATGACAAAAAAAAGTTTTCATTACTACCCTCTATAAGTTGACTACCTGTCGAAGTTGACCACCAAAGTACTGCACCGCAAGTGGTGAACTTCCACAGGTTTCACTGTATTATGTAACATACTCAGCAATAGATTCTAGCACCAACAGGAAATGAGGTTAAAAAAAAAAGTTTCAGGGGCAATATAGCAATAAATATTGCAGACGTGTTTTGGGATTACAATGAGCATATTTTTTCAGTGCAATAAGATGTGAGCTTATGGAAGCAAAATCTTGCTTTAAACCCCGTTTTGAAAAAAGTTTCTTGTTACCAACACCAATCTTCTTGGTTACTTGTTCCTTGTACACCAAAATATTAGTTCTCAATTTTTATTGCTGCTTTGAACTTTAAACTTTTTTTTTTGGTTGGAGGTTTAAGTAATTATGTGCTAAACTTTCTTTATGAATATATTTTCTGTTTAAAAAAGCTTTTAAAAAAATTGCCTTTCCTGCATGTTTTGGAAGAAGTAAAGGTCGTCATTAATTTATGATTCTTCCACCAGCGTCTGTTTGGAAGATTTCTGTAACAAACTCTTCACATCATCATTGTTAAGCTTGACACTCGGCTAATTCTATTATTGCAGTCCAGTGTCTGTACAGACACTGTGCCGCAGTGTTCAGATTCGCATTTAGTCTAGTATCAATTCATCAGTTTAGAGAAAAGCTCTAAACCGGTTTAATGATGTGGGATATAAACTGGTCTTTGGCGATGCATCACCCAGACCTGTTAGTCAGAGTATTGAAATCAACTTACACAAGTCACATTTGAACATTTCAGGTATTTATCGACTGGAGCATCATACTGTTAAGATATGTTATAATCTTTGAACATTGTTAAAGCTAAACTAATGAGAACTTTGCTACATCATTTAGGTTTACAATAATGCAGCTGAAGATGAGAATATGAGCAACATATATGGAAAAAGTCAAGTCCTTTAAAGTCGCCTGAGCCAAGGTTCCATAGAGTGCACAAAGGCACTTTGTCAAAGGTAACTATTCTGGATTGCTGTTATAGTATAATTAATAGTTGTTTTTATTACGAGTATTATTATTTATTAATGATCAAGAGCATCTTTGAGTGGGTTTAATTGGCAATCATAAATTCAGTACAGAATAAGTTGCTTTTTTCTTGTTTCTGAAATTAAAGATACCTTTCTTTCTTGGGTTCACACACACAGGTAGGTTGTAGGAAAATGTCTAAAGAGACAGTCATTTGAGAAGTACTGTTTCTAACATTCATACATGAGTATGAGCATCCATTCTTTGAGTAATTAAAAAACATTGATAATTTAAGAGACAAATGAGAAGCAAAGGGATGTAAGTGGACATTTTCAAGTTTTGAGTAGGGGTGAGACATCGATGTCGATGTTTTGGAAACATCGATGGTTTTTCTTTCGATGTTTTGGTTTCAATGTTGATGTTTTTGCATTTTAATTGAAAATTATCATAAAATTTGCTCCAATTTTCTCGCTAGGTAATTAAGTTTACTTATGGAATCGCCAAAAAAAAAAAATCATTTTTTACACCCATTTTATAAGATCAATTTTTCTGTGTAGAGGATGATTTTTGGGAAGATCACTACAAGATAGTAAAAGATTAACTAGAGGGTGAGGAAAAGGTCAAAGCTATTGAAAGAACCTAACACTGGTAGTCTGGTGCTAGAACTTGCAGTCTATTTCAAGGCCCCAGTTCTTAAACTAAAGGGATATCCTATACGTTACTACGGTGAAAATTATAACTGGTTAGAGAGAGCTGGTAAAAGTTTATTTAAAGTATTTGATGGTGATGGCAATTTCTGTTCCATCGAAAAGAGATGTTTCTCTGACTGGTGGGATAGTCTGAGAAAAGAGAAATACGCTTATAGGGAATGAAGTAAACAAACTTCTATTTCTCCAAACTGTCAACACCAATATTCGGGGTTACTTATCGACTTCCCTCAACAAGTCGTCCCTCTATTACTTACAATTTGTGTTTCATTATTAACTAACAATACAACACATATTTCTTGCTCTTAAAAATAATTGTTAGAATAATTTTGTATTTTTAAAATAATTAGCACAACTTTTTCTCATCATTAAACTGAGGGTAAGTGCTATGATACATTTTTCTTACTAGTTAGATTCTTTTTTGATGTAATTTTACTTTTAGTTTCATTCAGTTTGAAAATATTTCCTTATTACTATAACTAGTTCTATTAATCGGTGCTTTCCTTATCAATTTTTGCCCTACTATAATACTAAGATGTTGCAAAACTATTCTTATTAAATTATATTCATGATTTGAAGTTCAGTATTTTCAATATATTCGTCGGATACGTATTTTGTATTGCTTAAATTAGTGTAGAAAATTCAAAAATGTATGTTATACATTGGTAAAAAGATCAATGTTTTGAAACATCAATGTTCTTTGGTCGATGTATCAATACCATCGATGTTTTAATTTCTAACATTGATGTCGCACCTCTAGTTTTGAGTAAACCATGTTTAAAGATACGGTCCTAGGTAGGCTTTAACTGATTTTTTTTTCTAAATCATGCTATACAGCAGCACCTACCAGGGCTACTAGTACTATCTCTTGCTCCAAGACAGAGGAAAGGTTCACCTACCATGTGTACTGGTTATCTCCAAATTTTTAATTTTGCCACTTACATCCCTTTCCTTCTCACTATCTCATATAAGGAAATAGTGTGGGGTCCATACTAAATACTTTTTTTGATTAAGTTTTTATTTCCAAACTTGATGTTTGTAGAACTTATCTCAAACATTACTCAAAAACCCTTTCAAAGTCCTGTAAGGAATCAAGGAAAACTCTGTACAGTACAACCTCAATTTAAAGATTCTCAAGGGACAGAAAAAAGTTATCGTTAAATCAAAGAATTGAATGCACTCAAATCTGAACGAGTGAAATGTATCATTAAACAGAGGGTTAAATCAAAGTTATGCTGTATTTGAAGAAAAAAAAAATCTTTATCAGAATGGTGCATACCATAAAAAGGTCACAGGCAATTCTCTATAAAACGCACAACTTTTCAGAAGTAAACAATATGTTTTGAAGTTTGAAAAATCGCTGTTTTGCTTTGCAAGCATAAAAATTGTAAGGCACATTTAATTTTGAAACAGTTTTTCATCTTTCCATCTTCATTCAAAGCTTTTAAAGGAAAATTAGTACTTACAGTAAATAGAAAATACCTGATGGCTATTCAAAATGCAGCTGTTATGCAAACCATGAAGCTAGCAGAAGTGCAGGATAATGCACTTTCTTTTAATTGTGAAACGTATTTATTTGTGAATAACTAATAATATTGGTGCTTTCATACACATTGCAAATTAAAATCATTCTGAAGTGCTAATATATAGATATATTCTGAATATTAGTTTCAAAATTTTCGGAATGATCTGTATAACGCAAAAACCTGTACAACGCAAAAGCTCTGGTCCCATGTGTGAGTTATAATGGTCTTCTACTGTACTGCCAAAACATGTTAAACAAGTACTGTAAAACCCCTCCTAACTGACACCCCTCTTATGCGGACAATTTTTAATTCCCCTCCCCAGTTCCAATGCAAATAACATTATTAAACCCCTGTCCTGCTGATACCTCTCCATTGCAGACAAAAAAAAATGTCCCGTTAGTGTCCACATTAGAGGGATTTTAAATTTTTCTTTTTTGATAATATTACTCTTAGATATTAGAAGAGAGAGATATTTTTCACAATGTTTAATCTGGTTTTCAGTTTCCTTTTTAAAATTGTTTCTTTTAGTGAAATTTTAATTATATACTGAGGAATTTGCCCCATCTCTGTGAATGCTTTGATTTTTTTGAAAAGTTATTTTGATTATTGCATACTTGCATAATTTAATGCTTATTGGGCTTTTTATATTTTACCATTTTATTTTCTAGAAGGGCAGATAGAGCATGAGATTCGCACCCTTTTAAAAGATCTCACTGAAAAATTATTTTGATGCGGGGCTTTCTCAAAATTTTGTGACGTCTATTAACACTAGAACGAACCTATGTGGCCCCGCTCGCTTTTTGTTTCTCAATAACTCGAATAATAATTAACTTAACATATTGTCCCTTTCGGACTTTTCATAATTTGAGCCTTTCTTTGTGTATATGTAAGCATTTAAGTATCAGCCTCATAGGAGAGTAGATATTGAACTGTATACCTAGAACGACGAAAGGGGCCACAGTGGCCCCTGTGGTATTTTTCAACAAAGCGGAGAAATTCTAGCTTCTAGTTATTTGCTACACGCATGAAAAGTGTCATTTATTGACCTTCCTTCATTCAGAGGTGGTTGGAATTCTCCCACCCTTCACCCCCTACTGGGAGCAACTGGACGACTAACAATTGAGGTTGCTCTTCTATAGAGAAAAGAAATACACTTTACAATTTACCTTGCAGAGATAATGTCGTGGTATACTAGCTTTCGTTCCGTTTTTATTTAGCTATTAGAGAAAATGTGTCGCGCACGTGGACTCACACAGGAGGGAATTTTGAGAGAATTGCAGCTTTTAGATGAGCTTGATTCCGGCGATAGTGAAAATAGCGATTTGGAAGGTGACGATGAACTGACCCCCACCAAAAGAAAAAAACTCTGATGTTGAATCGAGCAATTCTGAAAGTAGTTTACAGTATGATAATAAATGCATTGAAACTTCAGATAATGAATTTCCAGAAGCTAATTTCTAAGAGATAACGAATTCTGTGCAAAAACGTGGGCGCACCAGGGGTGAGTCTAGTGGTATTAGTCGAAAACGTCGCCGAAAAAGTCCTGCTAGAAATATTTTACCCTCAGTTGGAATGGAAGACATTTCTAAGGGTGGAACTGTATGGAAAATAATTCCACCTTCTGGTATCATAGGTCGAAGTGCAGCCCAAAATGTTTTAAAAGAAGCAAGAGGTCTTTCATCATATGCTAAGAGAAATATTTCTGAAGAAAGTGTGCTTAGTGCTTGGAGATTGATTTTTAGTAATCAAATGATTCGACACATAAAAGAATGTACTGATGAAGAAGCTCGCCGTCGTCTTAGCAAAAACACTTGGACTGTTTCTGTCAGTGAACTCGAAGCTGTTTTTTCAATTATGTACGCACGAGGAGTGTACGGAGTGAAAAACTCTCCTTTGAGCACATTATGGTCCAGCGTCTGGGGTCCCCCCTATTTTTCACAAACTATGACCAGAGATTGTTTCAAGGAAATCATACGTTTCCTTCGTTTTGATCATAAAACTGAAAGATCAGAACGTTTGAAGTCTGATAAATTTGCTCTGGCTTCCGATTTCTTGTACCCTTTAATTGAAAACAGCACATCATTCTACAAACCAGGAGTGAACCTTACTATAGATGAGCAACTTCTTCCATCTAAAGCTAGATGTCCTTTTACCCAATATATTCCGAATAAACCGGATAAATTTGGAATAAAGTTTTTGCTTCTTGTTTGCGTGGATTCCAAATATGTTCTAAATGGATTTCCTTTTACTGGAGCAGATAGTGATAGATCAAAAGACCAAGCTGTTGACAAGCATGTTGTTTTAAAACTGTCTAAACCATACTTGTGGAAAGGTAGAAACATAACTACCGACAATTATTTTACAAGCTTAAAACTAGGTGAAAAATTGAAGTCTCATTCAACAAGTCTGGGTGGAACACTTAGAAGAGATTGTAGAGAGGTGCCACCAATAGCAAAATTAGGGAAGCAAAATCTTCATTCCACTATGTTATTCAAAATGGATAAGGACATAAAGTTTACTGCATACCAAGGCAAAAAAGGTAAAAATATTGATACTAAGCTCTCTTCATAGTACAGTAAGTATTGATGACAATGAGAAAAAGGAACCAGAAACTATGTATTACAATGAAACAAAGTATGGTGTAGATATTGTAGATCAAATGATACATCTATATAGTACAAAATCGGGAACTCGTCATTAGCCTATGCACGTGTTTTACAATGTTTTGGATATATCTGTGATAAATGCTTGGATTCTTCATAAAGAGGTGACCGGAAAAAAACTTAGTCGTAGAAATTTTATTTGGCAGCTATGTGAAGAGCTTCGTGCTCCATACGTAGAATCAAAAGTTCCACAAACTACTGATTTTAAAAAACCGATTGATAAATGTAATAATCGAAAAGACAAAAGTTTAGAATCGAGTCAAATGTAGGGTTAAAACATCCTGCAATGGAAATCATACATGGAACACATGTCCAGAATGCAAGAAGGCAGTCTGTGGGAAATGTGCTTTGAGAAAAGTGCTTTGCATTAATTGTACAAAATGAAAATAAATAAGGTTAGAACATGAGTATTTTCAGTTTTATTAATTTTTGAAAGTAAATTAACTTTGTTATTACTGTTTATTACTATTATTAAGCGTATAAACATGAGTATCTAAAAAAGGAAAAAAAGAATACGATTGAAAATTTTTACATGTACATTTTTGTCTAAGATTTTAATTTTGTAAATATACTAAAAATTCCGCTAAATGTTGCTAAATTAAATCTAGAATACACCTCTCAAATATATTTTATCTGATTTCTTGAATTTAAATGTTTGAGTGCACTACACTCCAAAAATCTGGGAAGGGCCACACTGGCCCCTTCCGTCGTTCTAGGTATACAGGGGTTTTCCGTCTGTCCAGTGTTAAATTGAACAATAAGAATTTTTTTTTTTTAATCTCGTTCTAATATCAACAAAGAGGGTGATATTTCCTCACCCACATTTTTTCCTCGAATGGGAACCCTAAAGAAGGGTTTGAAAAAAGATTGACAGCATTGTGTAGTCGATTAAGCAAAATAGCAGTTTATGATGTAAGTATCAATCACTTTGTTTGAAAACTAACGGAATAATTAAGGGAGGTGAAATGAACGTTTATATTGACACAAAAGCTAAATGTTAACTTTTTGAAATCTCTTTCTTTAGGAGGGAGGGTACCTCCTGGCTTCCTTGCAAGAAGTATTGGAAGAGACCAAAAAGGAGCCCTAAAGCCTTACTGTTCCTTCAATGGGCATTTCTCCAATATTCAGCCAAAATTTGAATTATTACTTTGAAATCTTATATTGAATTTAATTTCTCTCATACATGCACCATATTTATATTCCGCCATTTCTTCTTACTCTTCAATTCCAGTCATGAGATTCCTCAATCATATTCAACCATTATGTTGAACTTCATTTCATTTTTAAAGAAAATATCATTCAAACTTCATTTTTGGTATAGTAATTGCATCTCTTAACTGTCTGCTGCAAAACTGCATGTGTTTTTAATATCTTGTAAGCATAAATGTAGTCAACTATGTATGTTCCCATTTGCATGTACTTCAAAAATATTGCAAAAGGGAGTCCATAAGGATCTTGTTAAGCTGTGTTTGTGTGCATCGATTGTCTTAGATTTGATTGATGTGAGGGTGTTGGTGAATAATGTGTAGCACTAATGGAGAAAAGTTTTTTTTTTTTATAAAACTGTTATGGGAAATGATACTGAGTTGAAACTGTTTTGCAGTTTATCCCAATATCTTTGTGTAATTCAAAGTTTTTAGTTCAACATTTGTTCTGTGGTTCAGTTGCATATGTCTGACCACGGATTGTATGGAAAGACAAACATCCGTTTTACAGCCGGAAATGGACAAATCTATTATTTTTTAGCGATGTCAGCTTTTGCAAAAGCAGAGTCTCATTCAAATGAGCGGAATACAAGCATCAAATTTTTACTTTTCCCCTTTATTCACATAGATTCATCTTATCTAGACGTTGGGAAATTCCATGCAATCCGTGGTTGGACTATAGTCTTGTCTTTCACAAGAAAAGCTCCTGCCGTCAAGTCTGAGCCTGTCTACTGCCATGGAAACCAACTGCAAGGGTTAGAGGAAGGGATTTTTTAGTACCATTTCGCTATTCATCTTCTCGCCTTTGTGCAGTCATGGGGGGTTTTTTTCCAACATGAATCTTCCCTTGGAAAAATGAGACACAGCTCGTTGCTATAGCAATAGAAAGGCAGAGCCATTTCAGCAGGGGCTTTTCTTGTGATAGACAACAGTAATTCTAACCCAGTCAAGTGATTTTATATAAACTCTAACTCAGAAATAGCTATGAAAAAAAATATTGGTTTGATTTTGCAGTAAAATCGACAAAATGAAGAAAAAAAATGTGCCTATAACTTAGAAAAACCGTTAAAACTCGGCACTGAACCTAGTGAATGCTTCTAGATGATAGTACTGTCTCAAAGTGTTTCAGGTCCACAGTGTGTTGATGTGTGAATATTTCATAGTGATTCCTAACCACGCAGATGCCTTCCTCAGAGAGAGAGAGGGAAAAAAAATCAGGATTCTTTTTTTGTGTGCATTTCCTTGCCTTGGAACCAAGTGCTTTATGAAACTGGTAGTCCTCAAGAATTTGTCCTCTCTGTCAATAATTGTTATCTGGAGCATTTCAAAAATCCTTTGGGAATATTTTTTTTTTCTCAAAGTAACGGAACCTTCTTTTGGCAGTGTTTCCCAACCCATTTTCCCTTATGGAAAGCTATTGAACAATGTCCTCATTTTAGCTAACTATAATGCCATCTGCTAATATATTTGTATTGTAGTAAATTGATAACTAAAACCAAGAAAGGATTATTATTTCTAAATTTCAATTTCGCTTTAAAAATAAATGGAAAATTCCGGTTATACTCGACTTATTTTTAATCTTGATATTCCCCTGCCTCCCCCCCCCCCTTATTTATTGTCAGCAAGCGTGGTCAAAATTACAACTACAGTATAAACTCCCGATTATCTGAGAAATAGGGTGGTATGGTAACAGGATAATCCGAATAATAATTTAAAAAGGATACTACTGTATACAGTGGCTAAAAAATATGAATAACACTCACACACACTTAAATTAATTATAGCTAGAAACATTGCTACATTGCATCTACTAACATTGAATGTAGAAAAAATATATGTAAAACAGGGTTCGTACGCTATGGGAAAACCTGGAATTGTCGGGGAAAATGACATTGTTAAATGTCAGGGAATTTGCCAAATTTGCCTCAAAAAAAAATTTTTTTTCCAATTTTTTGCCTGGGAATTTTGTTCTGTGATATCTAATCCTCATTTTTATCAATGCGTCCTGAAAAAAATTGTAAAAATTTTAGGGCAAAATGACTCTGTCAATAAAAAAAGTGGTGACCCAAAAAAACTACCGCAGTTGCCATTTTCGACCCTCAATAGTTCCCAAGAAGGAAATTCCTCGGGTGAACAGGAAATTATGCACAATCTCAACAGGAAAGAAGACATTTTACTGCTTCGGAAGCACAAGCCTGAAGGTGGGAGGGTTGATCAAGGAAAAGGGGTTTTTTTTTATTGAAAAGTTTTCTCAGCTACGTGTCAAACGTAGTCCCCATGTTTGGTCATTCACAAAATCGAAGTAGACACGATCCTTAAATGTCTAAGTTTCCAAAAACAAAGCAGAATTGGATGTTTTCTTTAATTGAAAACTAATGAAAATAACACAAAATGTGCCACAAGTTGTTTCATTAGTATCATTATTGTTTTAAATAATTTTCTTGAAGTGAAAAATTTTGTTCTTAAAACTTAATCTTATCCTCCTTGCCTTGGACGCAAATACTAAAGTGCCTAAGTTTCTAAAAACTGCATTGGATGTTTATTGCAATGGAAACTATTGAAAACAATGCAAAATGTGCCTTTTCTCCCAAAAAATTCGTAATCATTTTCTGGAAAAATGCAAAATTTTATCTTCAGAACATTTTTTTACTCTAATTGATTTAGACGCTTATGTGCTAAAAACTGCCTATTTTCTCCTAATTGTAGTTTTTTTTAAGTATTATTAATTATTTATAACTACTTTTATGCTACGAATTCAGAAATCTACTTATCTTAAATTTTTTACTTAGTCGCCATATTTGGTCGTTCTCACAATGAAAGTAGGTGTAGATTTCCCAAAACAAAATTGGATGTTTATCTCAATGTAAACTATGGAAAGTAACATAAAATAAGTAACATGTGCAGTAATTTATGAATTTTTAAAAATTAATTTTTTCTAGAAAAGAAAAGTTTTAATTTTAACGTAAACATCATTTAATGTGCGAAAGAAAAAAAACTGATAATTATTGGCGTTGGCCTATGATTGGCGGATACTTAGTTTTGTTAACATACATTATATAGTATGCCAATCGATTCAACAAGTTAATCATATTTATACTGAAAAAAAAGCTTTGTATTTTGCTCAATATGTTATGTGTTATATACTAATTAAAAAAATAAAAGGAAATATTGTAAACAAAAGCGGATGCTAAAAGATTGCTGCGCGATTACAGCAAAATGCTAATGTTGGGCATGACACGTCACATCGAAGAAACGCTAAAATTAAGTTGAAAGTACTTTGTTTTCAACAAGTAGTAAATGGATTAAAACGATTTTGAACGGATTGTTAAAAAGAACTTAAAATTTTCAAAGAGAAAAGAAAGAAAAAAAACAAAGATTTTTTTTTTATCTATGGGCAGAAGTTTCAGTTTTTCTGCACTGCTACTTTAAACAATTTTAAGTGCTATTTAAACTTACTTTTGAATGAAGCGAGTAACCTGGAGTTTTCTGAAACAAATAACCTGGAAAAGTCGGAATTTTTTCTAACCACAAGTGTATGAGCCCTGGTAAAAGGTAACAATAACACAATCATATACAGTTGGCTCTCTGTTTAACGACTTTCAAGGGACCCAAAAAATTGTCCTTAAGTAGAAAGCGTCTTTAAATAGAATGCTTTTAACACTATAGTGGACCATCTGAGACCAGAAAAAAACGTCGTTAAATAGAGAAATTCGGTAAACAGAGAGCCAACTGCATTTAAAAAACATATAATGAGTTTTTTTTTTTAAATAGGAAAAGACCTGCAGATAATCTGACCCCTGATAATCGGGAGTGTACTGTACTTGTTTGTCATTACCATGCATTTTTATTTTTTTAATGGCCATTTAAACATGCCTATTCCTTTTAAATCTTTTCCAAATATTCTTACAAATTACATACTTCCTCCTGTATTAATTACAAATAAACTCACATATGTACATACCAGACACCAAAATGTTTGTCAGCCTATAAGAAAGCTAGTTGTTTTTTTTTTTTTTTTTTTTGGTGAAAGCTGATGCAAATTTTGAAACAAAAACGTTGAGTGGAGTTTTGTTTAAAATATATACGTATTTATTTTTAAAATAGGATTCATACTGTGCAATTTTAATTTTCTCAATATTTTTAAGCAACAAATAATCAACGTGCGTAAGATTTATGTAATAAACAAGCAGGGTTCAAAAATTTCATAATATTTTCAAAAATATCCGATATTTTCATTTATCACAAAAGTTTCCAAAATAGTAAAAGAATCCTTAAATCAATCTTTATTTTTTTATATTATTATTACAATATGTTGACTTAAAATTAAGGTGTCTTACATTATTCATATCTAATATTTCATTCTACATTTTTATCTATTTTAATGGAGTTAATTGAGCATTAGCTGTTTTACTCATTTTTCTTCTGTTAGGTACTTTTACAGTAATATGATTCAGAAATAAAAAAATATGCATTAGGCATTGCACAGTCATTAGACATTTTCTTTTTTTCTGACCAACGTGTAATATTTAATCAGGCACTTTTAATATGATTTAAAATTGTTACATTAATTATGTATTAATACATCATAAAAATATAGTACATAATATTTTGGTTACTTTTAAAAATAAATGAACAATATTACAATGATTGATATAGTTTTATGTTGAAAATACCGTAGTTGAAAAAATAAATATTGAAAATATCAAAATATCATAATGTTTTCAAAATAAATGTCGGATATATATCGGCTAACCCTGTAACCAAGCACAGTGAATTACTGTCCATGCGTTGTCCAGCAATGAATGAAAAGACATAACCAAAATTTTAATCAACCGCTTTTGTTATTACAAATCTATTTCACGTATATAAATTTATGCAAAAATCGTACAGTCAAGCCTGCTTAATGGAATTAGGAAATTTGCCACGAAAAATTATTCTAATAAGTTGGATATTCCATTATCCATGATAAAAATAACAAATTACAACAGTTTTGTGCTTGGAAAATGTATTACATTAAGCGCAATATTATATTATCCGATTTTCCTGTAAGTGGGCTGGACTGTATTTTGAGTACTTATACAGATGTGTACTAGTGTATTAGTTTGTAGTATTTTTAATATAAGCTACAGTATATGAGCTACAGGCGAATCTTTACAAGCTGCTGCCTTGTCCTCAGTTTTTTTTTTTCTTTTGTCATGTAAATTAGAAGTTTTTTTTAAGTTTTGTCAAATAATTTACATGTCTTAATACTTTTTAAATGCAATGTAAGTATTGTGGATCAACTATCTTGATTCATGAGACAGAATATCGGAATTGAAAAAAAAAACTCTCAGCAAGTTTTTTAATACTGGATACAAGCAGATTTTCAAGTATCTTAATCTCTAACTTAATTTACTGTAGTAATGCATGTTTTGATGGATACTAGTAATGGCAACAGTTAACTCATAATTAGTTATATGATATTTGAAAAGCGTACCTTTGTTTTCATTTTATGTAATATTCAAAAAAGTACAAATAGTACAGTAGTACAAATTTATGTTTAAGAAACATGAAAAAAATATTCTATTTTTCATAGAAAAGGAAGCAAAGCTTATGTCATAGTATTTTTTATTGTGGTCTTGCTCATTTTGGAGACGCCAAAAACTTGCGTGGGAGGTTTGACTTTCTAGTAATTTTTCCTTTTTAGAATATCTTTGAATATTTTTGTCCATTCAAAATTTAAATTTTTGCCACAAGTCAATTTAGGTTGAAATGAAACAAAGCATTTAAATAAATAACCTTATTAAACTAAATGAAGTGATCCATTTGCAAACAGTTCTTCATTGCATAACTCCTAGAAAAGCTCTTTTTTTTATAACTCAGTAAATAACATTTCTTAAGAAGCGCAACCCGAGATGCTGATTTCTGTGTAGGTATTACAAATCAATGGCTCGTAAGTTTTTTTTTTTACTAAAGACAGTTATGTGTAAAAATAAGAACAATCAACTTTGGCATTTGTTGACTTTCTGAATTGCTAAGCTAATTGGCACTTGTGTCTTGTTTTGGGTATATGATTTCTTAAATGAAAAAGCAACAAAAAATAAAGACAATTAGAGAGATAAAATATTAAAAGGTCAAAAATTATTGTTAAAAAGTTTGAAAGGCCCTTGAAAAGTGAATTTAGGAGTCGAGACATGTGCCGATCCATCTTCTCGTTTTGGAGGGTTCGATATTGAAATATGGGCACACAAATCAGACGAGGATTATGAGTAATATTGGGGCTCAAATAGTTAGTCTGAGTCTTTCCCTTGCTTTTTCTTTTCTTAATAAAAATCTACCAAATGCTGTTTAAAGCTCCTTTAGTCGCATTAAAGGGAGTCATGACATTAGGATATTGTATGAGGCAGTGAGAAGCAAAGGGATGTAAGTGGACATTTTCAAGTTTGGAGTAAAACGCGTTTCAAGATCCTTGGTAGGCTTTCATTGAAAAATTTTTCTAAATCATGTTGTATAACAGAACCTACCAGGGCTACTATAGTACCATCTCTTGCCCCAAGACAGAGGAGAGGTTCACCTACCATGTGTACTGGTTATATCAAAATTTTTAATTTTGCCACTTACATCCGTTTGCTTCCCACTGTCTCATATGATGTATGATGCACCTTGAACACTATCATTAGATTGTAAAATTTTAAGCCCATTCTCCCACTTTTCCACGTTAAGCTGTCCACCCAAAACACCTCTCTTAATAACCCTATGTGATCTGTAGACTCAGCTTCGGTTCCATTGCAAATACTAAATCCAATTTTGCAAAATACTTTTAATTCATATGGCGAATTTTCTTAGGTTTAAATTTCAAGTAATTGCAAAGATGTTACATAAATTATTTATATAGTACTAGCTGCGTTGCCCAGCTTTGCCCGGTCTACCTTGAAAAAAAAAAACCATTGCGTTTAGTGATCTTCAATAACCAGGATTAAATGAAAGAAAAAAAACATCATGCAAAATTTTCTCGCCAAACAATGACGATAGATACTAAAACACTTTTAAGAAATTAAAATAAAATGAGAAAGATGGATTTAAAAGGCGTAATCATGGAAACACAAAATAAAATAAGTTTAAGAATTGATAATGAGAAGGATGAAAATAAACAATGGATTCAAAAAGCGTTTCAACGCAAAATAAAATGGTTAAAAATTTGAATAGAGAAGAGATTTTTGAACTTCATATAATTTGCTTGTAACTTTTTTTCTAATGGAGATAGAGGGTTAAACTTTCGACTTTAGGTCGAGTTAGATCTGGAGTAAAAAAAAGCAGCTCTTTCCAATGCTGTCAAAAAGAAAACTGTGGGACAATTCCTTCACATTTTATTGATGGATTTAATGAAGAAAGTAGTGCCTAAATTTCAACTAAGCCTTAAAAAATTCGAGCTAAAAACATAAAAAACTCCCACCGCAAGTAAGTTAGAGCATTGGAACAAATTGCATAGAACGCGGAAAATTCTTCCCTTTCCAACGATATATACTATTACTATTTGCGAGTAATTCCCCCCCCCCCCCCATATTCGGGAATTTATGTGAAAATTGGGCCTAAATTGGAATAAAAAAAGAACTATTCATCGAATTGTTTTCGAACTGGTCTGCAAACCTTCTCAGGACTTAAAGGAACAAACTGCGAAAATTTCAGGGAAATCGGCCTGGTAGTTCTCGAGTTTTGCGAGTTCAAACACACAGACGCTTTTTGGGGACTTCATATTATACTATGTAGAGATATAAAATGTGGGGTGAATCTAAATGGGTCATAGAATTGATCTGTTTAAAGTGGATCACCGTGTCCCTTCGGAACCAGTTAAACTTGAAAGCTGCTTCCTCACCACCATTTTTCACTCCTAATTTCTCCCATGAGAGGAAAAGTAGGTTCTTCGTTGGGGTTCTAAAAGAGACTGTTCATTTGCAACTATAAATGGACCTATAAAACACAGGAAATGTTTTAATGAAATCAGAAATTGAATATTATACTTTGATGTTCCAAAGTAATTATTCTGTGTATATTTATAATTTGAAGAAGAAAAAAAAATCAAGAAATGCAAATAACAAGCTCGACTAAATTGATATCCCCCCCCCCCTTAATTTCAACAAGAAGTTTTAATGCTTTTGTTATTTATTTATTTATGAAGAAATATATGGGGAATTGCTTTTGAATAATTATAATTTCTAGAACTCTGAAGTTGTGATGTGTATTTGAATCACTAAAAATTGGATCATTTTTCAGAAATTTTTAATTACAATGTGAAAGTACAATTAAGTTTTTTTTTTTTTAATTTAATTGTGTGTGTGAAGTATTTACTGGGAAAATACGCAATATAATATATGATGCATTTTGTCAAATGTGAAATTAATTGCATAAACCATGTAATGAAGTAATATGGCAGCAAATGAAATAATCTGTTTATGTGATTACTTTCTGTGAGGGGTCTGTGGCTCCAGTATGATATTAATTGTTATTACAATTGTCTTTCCCAGGAATTAATCGATATGATAATGGGGTGGTTTCCTTCAGTCAAAAGTATTACTTTTAGTCATTGAAATGGATAGAATGAGCATAAAAAAAATAACATGGACCCAGAAAATATTTTCATTTTCCCAACAGTTTTTTTTTTAAATTAATTTTTTTAAATGTCCGATTTTTCAAACAAGGCGTGGTCTTGATGACATCACAAATGATGCACTTTGCCACATCTTTCTACTACGTTTCCACGTTATGATAATGAAGCAGCGAATTAAATATTGCGCTCTACGCTTGCTATCCATATCGTTGCCAATACATATAAGTAAAGATGCGAATTAAATATTTTGCACTGTGAATGGCATTTCATCATTTGTGATGTCATCGGCAGAAGCCGTAAACAATGAAAGCGCTCCGATTTAAGTAAGTTTTTTACCGTAAACAAATTTATCAAAAAATGGTCAGATCCTATGTTTTTAAGCATGCTCTTTCAGAAAAAAATACTTTTAAAATTTTGGAAACAACCCCATTGTAGCACTTTTAAGGTACCATGTTAATCTAGTTTTGTGTTTTTAAATAATTTCTTTTGTTTTTACAAAATGCAGGGTCATTTTGAATGTGTCAAATCTCCGAGGACTTCAAGCTATAAGTTTAAACGCATGAACTTATTTTGTAAGTACTCTATCTACCAAGAGCTGTTTTAATTGGTCCGAAAAGTGTTGTGGTGAACTTCTGTTAGAAATGCGGGTCATTTTGCATGTGTCGAAACTTAGCCGACTTTATACTGTGAATTTGCACATATGAACTTAATCTGTAATTATTTAAATCTTTCTAATGTAAGTTATGGGAGTTGGGTGGGAAAGAGAGATTCTGATCATTTTGGCAGTTCCTACATATTGGAGGATAAAGAAAATATAATTGATTTTTGTTTAGTGACTGAATTTTCAAGGTTCATGATACTTGAACATGATGTCGGACATTTTATCATGTCTTATTGGATTTCCTTAGTATTGAGAGGACCGGAAGATATAGTGATTTTTATCACATTTTTAGTAAACATATTTAGATCTAATTATTTGGAGATGATATTCAATGCCAAATTGAACAGCTGTTTGCGATCTGAATAAAAGGAAATCAAATGGTGCAATATTGGGAGATTCCAGAGATTGTCAGCAAAAAATGTACGGTTCTGGAACTTTATTATGCAAGACCAATCCTGGAAAAAAATAATGAATTGCTGTGGATTGCCTTACCCACCATACTTGCCTGATATTGCACCATACAATTGCCCATTGTTTCTATCACTAAAACACTTACCAAATCAATGCGAGAAAAAAATTCTAAAATTTAGTTTTAATTCAAAATGCCATCAAGACATTTTGTTACTAAACCAATTGATTTTTTATTGATCTAGGCTTGAAAACTGTTAGAAACAGAATTTAAGTTTAGGTGCCATGACGCCAAGGTTAATTTAAGTCAAAATCAACAACTTAGGTGTCATTTTTAATAAATTTAAATGCATACACATGGAAAAAATTATCAATTAGAAATGTTATATATTGCCATAGCATAAATGAAAATGAGCTGCAGAGTGAAAGAAAATTAATAGAAGACGAATTTGATTTATTTTAAAATCACTTGTATAAATTTATTCTTACATCAGTTGTGAGTCCCGATCAGGATAAGTCAGAAAAGAGAAGTTTTGATGCAATCCAAAACATTAGGCGTCAAATTTGGCTCTTAGGTAACCTTGGTGTTGAATAAAAAAAATTTTTGGTCTCAAAATGCGACTAACGACTGCTTATTTCTACACTGATTGTAAAGTGCCCACCAGATGGCAAAAGGTTGATAACAAGGGTTTTGATTTTTAACCCTTTAAGCGGTCGTGACGTAAAATTCCTTCATCTAGTGATATATTTAAAAGCAAAATTTTACATCACGACCATTTGAAGGGCTAATCATTAAAAAGAATTCGTTTCAGATAGAAAAAAAGACTTTCTGTGCCCCCTAATGTAACTGTTCAACGCAATCGATTATAGGGGGATGGGAAAGAAAGAAAAACAATGTGTAGGAATTCTCTATGATAAAAATAGGTATCTGTACTGTATCTTTACCAATATATGTTTGTCCTTGGTTATGGGTTTTGTGACTTTGCTTATTGTAAATATGAGTCATATCCCAAACCTGTAAAATGTTGCAAGGTGTTTTTGCATGTTCTTGGTTATTAGGTCAATGCGTTACGTTAAACAAAAATTATGAATTTTGAGAGCCTGTCAAGTGCTTAACAAAAGAAAAAAAAGATGCAGTGATTTTCGGGTTTGGTTAGTTTTATTCGCCTAATTATGGGGGGAAATTCAAACAGTTGGTTTGAATTGTTTACTTTATTTTAAAAGTGTGTTTTGTAGAATGTAGAAGCGGGTATTTTACTTTTTTTTTTCATGGGTGTAGTTTTTTATTTTATTCATTTTTGTACAAATGTCATAACTTGTTGTTTTTTATTCTTTGTTTTTTCTTCTTCAACAATGAACAAATGTTAAAAAGACCATCTTTCATGCTGTTGGGGAGTATTCATTACTTTTCTTTGTACCTGTAACATGATTTGGTTTTCTAAAAGCCTGCAAACACCTTATTTCGGTAATGACTTTTTTTCTTTGATATTATTTCTTGCTTTATTTTGAAGTGGAAAAAGCCAATCCACATACTTTGTCTGACCTTGATGGGACCATTATCATGTAAAACTATAAAAGTGTTTTGTTTGTTGATAGCAAGATAAAGAGCTTTGAATTATTTTCCGTATTCGCCATATGGATTGTCTATTTATTTATTTGAACATTGTGCGATTATGGGATAATTTTTTTCATTGTTAATATTTCATTATTTGTTGCTCTTTAGAAAATGAATAACAGCCCTTCTTCATTTATGGGCTAAAATTGTCTGTTTTGTGCTGGCATCTGGTGATCAATCTTAGGCAGTCTGTAGTTTTAGTTTTTAAAGAATTTTTTTTCCTTATCTGTGATAACTAACGATTTGAATTGTCATGAGTAAAATATTACTATTGTGTTATGGTTTTAGGTTCTTAATTTTTGTGACCAGAAAGCCTTTAAACTAGTCAGATTGTAAATCTTGAAAGATTGCAAATGTTTCGCATTTGCGAAGAAATAATGGCTGAGTGTCTTCCAAATATATTGCATGGTTAAAAATGTATTGTGATTTGTGCTCATGACAGTTTTTTTTTTTCTTTTTGTCACAGCTGCTTTCCGGTTGTGATTTTTTACACTGGCAAGCAGACTCCTTCCCCACTTACTCTGGCATTTGTTTCGCTCGAAAAAATTTCTGAAGTTTCAAACTCTTGTTCCTGTAGTAGTATGTGTATCGAGGATTCAAAATACCAAATGCAGTCAGACCTCCATATATCGAAGTAGCAAGTTGCCGGAAAAAAAAATTCAATATGTAGAAATGATTTTACTTTATCATAAAAATCTCCTAAAGCATTAAAATTAAAGCTAATTTTCGCCAGCTGTAATGCCCTTTCATGTTTTTGAGTGAGTTTTCTGTAAGTTTCAGTACTTTCATTATGGTTTTCCGATTTCTCATGATAGCAGGAACTCCGCTTGCGGAAATACTAAATTTTCCAGAAATGACGTTTTTGCGCTTTCACACATCTTTATTCTTCGTTTATTCAGCTCGATCCGCAACGTTAGGAGATTTTTGTTTTGACGATGTAACCGAGAGAAAAGTAAAAAAAACAATCTACTTAACTTGAATGATTTTCACTGAAACTAAAAAGACTAGGAATGATAATCAATTGACAATAGTGATAACTTGAAACTGATTTTACTGTATTACTGGTTGCAACTAAGATTTGAAATTAACTTGAGGGAATTTAAGAACTCCAGAATGGAACAACGATCTATCTACACGCCCTTCAACCCTAGATTCCTTGTGAGGTTCGTAGCAACCTTTAGTGAACAAAATTTTCTCTCCTAACCTTCATTTTTCATGAGACAAACAGTCTCAATTGGAAAAAAGTCTATGAATTTCTCGAAAATTTTTTTGACATATAGAAACAATTTTTCTATGCAATGGACATGGAAATTTGCTGGTACTTCGATATATAGAAAATTTCGATATGTGGAAGTTCGATATATAGAGGTTCGACTGTATTCTGGTAACAGGGGTGATTGTGGTCCGGTATTTTACCGAATTTCCGGTATTTTCGAACGTATTTCCGTTATTTTCATGTCTGAAAATACCGGAATTATGTTCTTTTTTCGTTATGCTTTTATCTCCCTACCTCCGCAATTTAGTTTAAATTATATAATATTCATCAAATATACATGCAAGAACCTTAAGATGGACAGCTATCCCTTAAGAGGGACGAATGTCAAGATAATTTGTATAACACCAGCTCAAAAGTAACTTTGTAATCCATTAAAAATTTAATTAAATGTGCACGCAATATTTTGACTCAGAACTATTTAAAACTATGGCAAAGGTGGACTTAAGTAATAGGGGCCAAAGATTACTCCCCCCCCATTGAAACTTTCAGGTATTTTTTGATGAACTCACAATCACCCGTCTGGTAATAATCGAAGCAAAATAGATTTCTCGGATATAACTTCAGTGTGCCAACTGTGAGGGGGACGGAGTCTACTTGGCAATGCTGCAACAATGACAGTACTTCCATCAGAAAGTGCTCCCTGTGCACCTCTAGTTGCTCAATTGATAAAAATGCCATGAAACGGGAGCCGGTCGGTGACCCTGGTCGATGCACGATGACATTTGTAGAATGCTGTAATGTTCAAAATGTCTTTCTTGATTTGTCTTTTCAACAGATGCTTGCTTGTTGAAAGTGTCTCTAGTTCAAACGAATAGTGGTATTAAATTAAATTGAAGGACTAAGTTATGAGTGTGCAAAGTTGTGCGTTTCTAGGATTGTTCAGTTTACTCATAATTTTTTTAGCACAGAAATATTTATTTATTAATTTCTAAATGGTGAAGTAGCTACCTGTTAAATACTGGCCTTTTAAAAAAATAATCTTTTCTGGGACGATTGTTACTTGCAATCCTTGACGTACTTTGGTAGTGCATGCGGTGTTGATTGTAATATACAACTGCAAAATTCAATAAGGTTGTTTTATTCTTTGTTTTATTTATTATTTTCACTCAAAAGGGAGGTTTAGGAAATACAATTACGTTGAAACTCGCTTCTCATCGCCAAAGTTCCTAGTTGTTCTAGATTCTTAAACATCCCCGTTTTTGCCTGATGTAAACTTTTCGCCATCATCTCCTTACCTTTTAGTTTGAAGCCTTAAGATTGCCACGTAGCACGGGAGAAGGGGAAGACCGGATATTAAGCCCGGATTGTTTGGGTAAAAGGCAGCAACCCTAACTACTAGACCACATGGGAGGGTCTTGTGTAAGCTGACCCTAAGTTTCAGGCAGTTGTGCCAGAAATAGTGTTAGTGATAGTTATTGCACTTATGATCATGTCATGATGGTTCACTTTGAGCTGCTGGTCCCTTGCTAAACCACAGGAGCACTTCTAACCCACCACTAAACCATTTTCAGTTCAATCATGTATAAATACATGAGATTGTTAATCATTTGGTTACCACTAAATTACCAAGCAAACCCTTGTACTACCAGAATTTTCTACTGGGGGGGGAAGGGCTGGGTTCATAACAGACCTTAAATTCGTTTTGATTATTATACTAGGATATGTGTGGCGATATGTCTAAAAACCAAGTTTCTGCAAGGGGATGCCTCTTGCCCCGGGTGATCCCTTTGTGATCCGAAAATTTTGGGCAGATAGCACATCTTAAAACTGTAAATTTTTTGTGTATGATTTTTGCATGCATATGTAATAAGTTTTTACGAGGGGAGGGTCGGGGGATCAAGCTTCCTTATGGTTTCCGAAAATTTCACCCTGTCTTCAGAGAATTTTACTTTGAGTCCACTATTACTCTTGCCTTGCACCCCTAATTCCTGGCACTGCTTTGGTGCAGAATAGCCTGTTAAGACTTATGCCATTAAAATTTTTATAATCAACCAGACAAGCTGTCATTTGAAAAAAAATTATAAAACTAGGAGGGAAGATTTATTTTTGTTTTTAGGACTAGACTTATTTAATGACCTGGGGCGATTGTATTCCAGTTTAGTCATGTAACCATCACCCTGTTTCAGGATGCAGTTTTAATGATTTGCAACAGAAAGTGCCTTTTGTTAATGAACTTTCATGTTTCCTCAAGAGTTTACCTGAATTGTCTTTGTGATTTGTCTTTTGTGATTTTTAACAGGTTTAAAAAGGGGGGGGGGGGTGCTACCAGGTCTTGCTGTGGTAAGTGTCAAGCTAGGCTACTGAAGGTCCAGATTGGGAGAGGCGGGCTACATTTTGTAATGTTCGTAAATTGCATGGATTCTAGTTGGCTGGCATCTGCTGTTTGTATTAACACGTAACAGGAGATGAAATAGTTCAGCAAATAGAATTTATTTTTTTCTTGAATGTGTTGAGGCAGGTATGCAGCCAGTGGTGGGTTACTTAATTTGAGGTATTTGAAAAATAATAATGTAGAGACCAAATGTAATAATAAATAAGTAATAATAAAGTTGGTGATAATTTTCTTCTCTAAAGGCAATGTGATATTTTATCAGCCTCAAAAAGCAATATAGTTAAAATTATTTTTGTGCCAGATTTTTTTGACTATGACAATCAAAAGTAATACTTGCTTTTTAAATTTGTATATAATTGAACCATCAAAATTAGAATAAATAATGATATGATGCCATGATCATATTTGGTAGTCTGTAGTTTTAATGAAATTAGTTTTTTTATAATGATGCCTATAAATTTCATTCTTATCCTTATTTTACTCTTCGTTTTTGTGGCTGGAAAAACATAACGCAGAACATAAAAATTGATAGTTGTTGGACTAGTCCCCCCCCCCCCCCGAGACAAAATTTTAAAAATGTTTTTTGGTTTGTACTATAAATATGATAGTAGGGTAGTATATCTGCTACAGCAAATATATCCTAATCCCAAGCCCTTTTTACAGTATTTAAACTTTTGTGTATTGCAAAACCAAATTTCTTTTGGCTTTGGTAATGCTTATGGGCAGGGACGGGTGACTAAAAACAACCTTGGTAACTAATTGTTTTAGAGACCATGTTACCCTGAATTTTCCATATGAAATAATTTGTCTTGTGCTCCCCCCCCCCCCCCACACACACACAAAAAAAAGATTCTGGCTCCTAAAATTTAACAGCTTTTGTATGTTTCTCCTTAAAGGACCTATAGAATTGGTTGTCACTTGGTTCTACAAGGTGATTATGACTAACCACTGTAAACTGCTCCTTGCAGCAAATATGTTTCAGCAGATGACCATTAATTTTACCGTATTGACACAACAAAACCAAATTCACTGAAGGTAATTTCGGTTCTCGAATGACTACTGGGTAAAAAAACAAAGTTTTAAGTTATGAAATGTCCAAGAAAAGCTTTAGCAAGTTAGCATTCAGAAGTCTTACGACATTACGAACAGCAAAATTTTCAACTAAAAAAAGTGTATTCTAGTATGTGGTCCCCTTCATGTGCACTAAATGATATCTGATGCATGTTTTATCTTATGGTCACAAAGTCCTTCAAGTTCCCTTTCCAAATCAAAACCTCTTGTGGTAATGGAACGAGTTGTTCAACCTGGGTCAAAAAATCTCTTGTCCTGGGTCAAAAAATCTGAGCTGGAAAGGAAAAACTCCAAACTTAGTTCATGCCAAGAACCTGATTTTGAAATTGGAGAGCCTTATGCCAAATCTTTTTTGGAGGGTCTCTCTGTATTCAAGCTTTACAATTTTAGCTATTGGCAAAAACCATTCTAGCCATTTTAGGGTCTCTGGGCCACAGCCTGGTTGGTCTATTCAGTGATCAGGACCCTATGACATCAGCAATGACTTTCCCTTGCACTCTACAACGGTCACCTAATCAGTGCCTAGTGTGAAAGCTACGTAGCAATCCTCCAGTGTTATGGTAACACAGGGTTGCCCCCTTAGGGGACGTTGTGGCTCAGACTGCAATTGAAATTTTTTACTGGGTGTTGTTTTGAGGGGTATTTTTCTCTTTTTTTTTTGGAGGGAGGGGGGGTTGGCTGGCTAACAGGTAAGGAGTGGTGTGGAGAAAAGTTAAAAAAGTGTTCATTCATCAAATTTGATGAGAATCTGCTAAAAGATGTTTACAAGAGAAATTGAATTATAACCATCCTGTGCATGTGCTATCCCTAATGTTGAGTCTCTAATAAATGCGGTCCATATTTAGTTAACAGTTAAGGTCCCATCAGGGCCGGATTTGGAAGTGTGGAGGCCCCAGGGCAACGAAGGAGTGGAGGCCCCTAATCAGGGTTCGAAAATATCTGATACATTGGTACATATATCCGAACATTTTGATATATATGTATCTATCTGATATTTTCGACCCGTGTAAGTTAGGATATTTTGTAAAAATTTTACTGTGGGGGGGGGGGGGGGGGGGCCTTTGTTGTGGAGGCCCCGGAGGAGTAGCCCCACTTGCCCTCCCCTAAATCCGGCCTAGGGTCCCATGAGTGCCAATCGTCAGTATCGCAGCTCGCATGTTTCTTGGTAGAGATAAAACTAAATGCCGAAAATAGAAATAGACGCAGGACTTTAAATTTGAAAGCAACGCAGATTTCAGCAAGCTTCTGTTAAAAAGGATGCATAACTTAGTTTTGTCTCTGTCAGCGTGTTTTGTGACCCTTTCATATCCGCCAAAATAAAATGAGCTTAGTGAACTAAACCTGATTGCAATAGTTCTGTAACATGCAAGGTTGCCAGGATTCAATTTCCCAACTTGGCCAGTATGAACCAAAGTTGGCCAATTATGCAATTTTTTGTCCCTTGCAGTAGTACTCAAGTACCTTCACTTTGATTTCTGTTTAAATGTGACTTGTGTTATGGCGGGGACTGGGGGAGAGTCTGTTTCAGATTTTAGAAAGAAATGGTACAAAGTACTTTTTGCTTTGAAAAATATTTATTGCGGTTTTTGTTCTCTGTAGTGATTGTATTATTAACTGTCATAATCACAACATGTTTCCGTGCTTCGACCAGGGCAATTCCTTGCGTATGTCTGTGTATCTTCATGTGTGGGTATTTAAGTGTATAAATGGGGACTTGTGTGATTGTGAAAAAAATTAGGAAATATATATATTTATGATTTAAAAGGACTATGTATTATAATATTGAAGTTGTTAGTCTGTTGGACTTCATTTTGTAAATGACTTGTACAAAATAAATATTATTTATCTAAATTGTGTTCTGTTTTTCATTATTGCAATTATTTTTGCATTTAGTGAATCGAATGCTTCTTTAAGCAGCTCACTTTAGTTCATAAAATCTACCTCTGAATAGAAGAATATTTATTTTTATTTATTACGAAGATTCAAATTACTCTACAGTACACTCATCTTCAGTTAGTTTTTGCTATAAACTAATTCAACAAATCATTAGAAAATTAAGTAAAAAATAGTTTAAAACGCTCGCATGTGCTCCATTTAATGTTTCCATCAAGTTCGATCGAACGCTCCAATCAAACGGAAAAAACTGAACACGGGCTCAGTTCTATCATGCTCAACGAAAACGGTAAAAACCCGATCCTTGAAATGAGATTTTTTTTTTCTTTATCCAAAAAGAGTATCGAATGTGCAAGAGACAAATGAATAACTGACGAACAAAAAACGCTCTTAAACTTGAGACTTCATCTCAAACAAACATGTTAAATTTCCGTCATTTCAATATTAGTGCATAAAAGGAGAGGGCATTCTGAGGATCTCTCCTGAAGAATTTTGTAAATTGAAGTTTAAAACTTTTAAGCTTAGGTTTAGGAGGAGGGGCTCTTTGTAGAGAAAATCCAAAACTGGAGTCAAAGCGTTCAGGGTCCCCCCCCCCCCCCACCAGAACAAAGCAACTCTCGATTAGAGGAGTAGAAAAAAGGAAAGACTGTCGCTTGTGAAATACAAGGTTTTCGTTTGACTATGAGAACAATAATTACCCGTATGCAGTAAATCACTTTATTCTTCTAGGTAGCTTTCTCTCTCTGGCTTAAGTCGAGACAGGCTATATTTCATTTGTGTTTAATGGTTCAGGAGCCTCTGCTTATACTATCCCCCCCCCCCCCCCCAATCCCTCCTTAATGTAAAAGGTGTCTTCATAGAGGACTTCCCCGTCCGGAAGTTTTGTATTTACGAACTACCCCAAAACAGAAAAAGAAACTCCTAAGAAGCTACTAGATGAAGATTAGAATTCGCAACAACCAGTAGCGTAGCCAAGGGAAGGCTCCCGAAATGAATAAGAAAATTCAAAAATAAAAATGTCCATTTTTTACTTCCTTTTACAAAAAAAAGGAAGTCTTGTATTCGCGAAAAAATCGACTTTATTTCCATTTTACTCACCCCCGAATGAATATTGAGATCGACCACTCGTGGATAAATGCCTAAGAACGTATAGACACGCGAAATATCCATTTTGAAGATTCCCAAGTTAATTACAATGAATTTTCTCGTGACGTATGTATGTCGCATAACTCAAGAACAGTAAGTCCTAGAAAGTTGAAATTTGGTACGTAGACTCTTATTGGGGTCTAGTTGTGCACCTCCCCTTTTGGTTGCATTCGGGTGTTTCTAAAGGGGTCTTTTGCCCCTTTTGGGGGGAAATCATTGTTAATTTCGATGTAAACTCAAGTGGTGTTATTTGGCGATATATCGCCAGTCTTTTGGTCGCCAACTTGGCGACAAATTTGGCGATTTTCTTTTTTTTTAAATTTTGTTTCAATTTAGCCACTGTTGGTGATATTTAGAGAGTAAACTATTGAATCACATTAAAATTGCCAGTAATGGGGTAATGACATTTAATTGGAGTAAAAGGAAGTCATGTGATGCACACATCAGCTCGGTTTTTTTTCCCCCCCACACATAATTGAGGTAGTGAAAAGCAAAGGGATGCAAGTGGCAAAATTTAAAATGTGGAGATAACCAGGACGCATGGTAGGTGAACCCAACGACTGCAACACTGAAATTAGAACCTAGGGACTTTCTGCCTCTGAGCCAAAGAGTGACATAGCTCGGATTTCTCTGTTCAAACTAACTACGTCACTTAGAGCTAGGGACACAATCAATCAAAGTGGAACCCCAAGCCACTCATATTCTAGTTATAAAACATTTGCTTTTCAATGCCTTCAACTTGGGGGGTACGTCATCGCCAATTATACGCAGAAAACGTACTCGTTGAGTCCGTTGGTATGAAAGTCCTGCGTTCGATCCCAGCAGTTACCGAGGGTGCAGGGTTCTTAGAGACTTCGTCCGCTTCAGAACTATGCCTAAGTTATGGACGTGGTGAAAGATGGTGCTGCCAGAGACCCTAAAGTCAGATTTCTGCCCTTATAGAAGCCTTTGTCGCATTTTTTCCGCCTTAACTCCTACTCGCTGAGATAGAAGGGCTGTTGTATATCCCTAATGGCACCAGTAACAACAACAGCTCTTTCGACTTTTAAGTCCATTAGTCTTTTCTTTTAAACGCGAAACATTCAAAAGTAAAGGTATGAAAATTCCTATCAAAATCATAATATCAGTAGCAGGCCGCCGTGTTTCTTTCGTAGATTATCAGGTGTATCTGATTGAAAACCCTTGGTCTGGGCTGATAAACTCGTTCGAAATGAGGTGGAAAACAATTCTTTTGAATGGTTGAGAGCTTCATTGTGTATCAGATAAGATCTAAAAAAGCCTGTAAGTTTAATATTATCTCCGAATGACAGAGTCTGGTATAGTATTGGAAGGCGATAAATTGGAACTATTGGAAAAGATATTGTTCGTTAAATAGGTAAAATGCTTGGAAGAAGATAAAAAGGCTGTAGAATTCGTAAGTAGAAATATATATGTATAAGGAATCATTTCTTCTTTTTATAAATGTGAATTAATCTATTGTAAATGCTCAAATAACGGTGTTATAGCTTCAAAGTGCAATTCTAAACTTCCGTCTACCGTCAAAAGGAATAAAACATTAGATCTCTTTTTAAATTAAAAGTTTAATTGATTTTTTTTTAATTCAATGTTAAGTATAATGAGTTTGCCAGTGGGTGTTGATTGATCATAGGAACACTGTGCCCGAAAAAAAGCCACTTTTTTAGCGTTCGAAACTGACAACTAGACGAAAAAAAACCTCCGAAATCATTTTCAAACTGTAACCATTCAAATATAAAGAACCGCCAAGGCATTGAAAATAATATTATTCACCAGTTTGACTAAACTTCGTTCACGGGAACGATAACTAGATATAAACAAAGAATTGCGCTATTTTGCGATCTCAATCACGTGTTTGACGTGGATAAAAACAAATTGGTGCCAAGCAGACGGCGAATACAAATCCTATTGGTTAACTACTTTTTTTATTATTCAAGAGAAAAATCCCCAAAAGTGGCATAGCGGCGCAAACCTTTTTGTTTACCTTCGATCTATGTGTTCCGTGAATTAAGTGTAAACATCCCTTTCGATTGCTGACTCGCTGATTAGTCAAACGATTTCTTAAAATCAGGCAAAGTTACGGTAACGTAATCATGAAAAGTTTCTGACACGCTTGGCGCAAAATAAAGGAATCAGAACATCAACAGCAATTAAAAGTTTCACTAAAATTTGAAATACTCCGTCGAAACAAGTAAAACAAGTCATTAAATAACGTTAAAATTCCACGTAAAACGTAAACTAATTTGCCAACTAAGCTAAACGTCATTAAAAGCTTTGTATCGCCAATCTCGCAAAGTGATCATTACGCCACCGTAACCAAACCAACCCGTTCTAGCAATATTAGCAAGGCCGAAATACAGTAGTATCTAGTCTTTGGCGTCAAAAATTTTGATGATATTTGATAAAATTGCCATGTGGCTCAGTTATCGAAATCTACTCTTTTCAATGCTATAAACTTGAAGCAACGATCATGAAGGATCTAATTTTCAAGCTTAGGGATTAAGATAATGATTACCCCAATTTATGGCTTTATGTTCTGCACAAACTTAGGGAAGATTTCGATAATTGGGAATCTGGCGATCTTTCTTAATTGGCGTCAATTTTTGGCTTCAGTACCAGCGCGAGAACTATTTTTCGTTTCAAATCTAAACAAAGAAAACGGAATCACACGGTTATTCACATAGAGTTACTATAAACCAGCAGGGTTACCAAAATAAAATTATTTACGCCAAAAATACGACGACCGCACCAGATTCCCAGTTATCGAAATATCCCCCAAACTTACCTATTTTATGACTATAGCGATTTTTCAGGTACTGGTTGAGCACTTCTTTGGATTAAATGCGTGGAATTTAATGGATTAATGAAACGCAAAGATTTGGCGTGCTTTTCCTTTTCATAGAAAAACAAACTAAACCAAGACATGTGGCCGAAGGTGCACAAACATCTTATTACCATTACATCTCTAGGACTGCCTCTACTTCTCTTAACGATAGCAGTAACATCATTACCAACTGCCAAAGGTAAGGAAATAAATCCTTTAACTTGAAAAAAATATTTGTGACTGTTCAACTTATTCGCCATCTTGATGAAAAAGGGATAAAGATATTTTGCAGCGGTTTACCAAATATTAGACTATAATACCTTTATTCTGGCTTCATCAGCAAGCCCGAAATGCTCAACCGCAATGGTGTCTATGTCCATAGATATATAGTATAGCTAGATGCACAATGGGGTCGTTTCCAAAATTTTAAAAGTATTTTTTTTCTGAAAGAGCATGCGTAAAACATAGAATCTGAACATTTTTAAAATTATTTGTTTAATATTTTTAAAAAATTACTTTAATCGGTGCGCTTTCGTTGTTTACGCTTCTGCCGATGACGTCACAAATGATGAAATGCCATTCACTGTTGCCATTCACAAGAGCAAAATATTCATCTCGCATTTTTACTCACGTGTATTGGCAACGATATAGTTTATAGCAAGCGTAGAGCGCAATTCGCAACTCCAACAAACTATAGGGGGCGCTGCAGCCACTGTCTAATGGCCGATGAAAAAACTAAAAGAAACGCACGCTGTAACATATAAATTGCTTCTAAACTTAGGAAATGATAGACATTTTTATTCGCATGTATGATTTTTTGTTCTTTATTCATTTGAAAATATTTTTCAAAGTCTTTTGGTTATTCTGACCCATATAGAAAGAGATTAGAAACCAAAAAGTATTACGAAAGTAAACAATTAATGCAGAACACACAGTAAGTTGTTCTGAAGCAGCCATTTTCACGATGTTGAATTCGGAATTCATCAATTTTTGGTTCGCTTCGAACGGCATTTTCATTTTGTACCGTTTTTTCTATACATTAGTACATATTAAGTTCAATTTCGTGACATTTCCGGCATTTGTTGAAATTTTTGTCACATAGTGCACATACGTGGCAGACTGTCAAGAGTAACGTTTAACACTAGATAATTTATTTCTATGACTATATGATTGGACATCCAAAGAAATCATGCATTTAATTCATTCGTCATGGAAATGATTTACCTGATATGCGAAATCTTGTCAAGATACATTATTCTTTCACACAATTTTAAAACCATAACCCTATAAACAGATTTTTGGCGAACTTTTATTGTTCAAATTCTTAACGTTCTTTCTGGATTTTTCAATCTGTTCTACGATAAATATTTTCAAGAAAATTTATTTGCATACTGTCTATTTCAGTAAGATTCTGTAGTAACAAAGGTTATTTAGATCATTTATGTGGAATTAGGTTAAGGAAAAGTGTCCAGTCAATGTTGTTAATTTCGTTTTTTTTTTTTTTTCATCGAATTGAAAAACTGATATTTATTCAAATTCACTCAGAACAAGATAAATAAAATGTGTACTCACAGTTTATATCAGATATTTTTGATGTTACGCTGTTGCGGATGACGATTCCAAACGATGAATTACGCAAATAAAAAAAATACACATAACAAACTGTTTGTTTTGCCCAAAATGAACACGTGGAACGCAATGTTTTAGTTTTTCCTGCAGTTTTGTAAATATCCGCAAGGTAGCGTATTCGAGCGCTGAAGTTGCGAATATTTAATTCGCTTCTTGATTATTATAGCGTGGAATCGCGGTAGAAAGATGCGCAACAGTGCATCATTTGTGACGTCATAAAGACCACGCCTTGTTTGAAAAATCGGACATTTAAAAAAATTAATTTAAAAAACTGTGGGAAAATGAAAGCATTTTCTGGGTCCATGTTATTATTTTTGCTTATTCTATCGATTTCAGTGGTAGTACTTTTGACAGAAGGAAATAACCTCATTCTGTAGCGAAAGCCAATGGACGCGCGAAACTTGAAATAGACTGGAAAAAGCGTAGCCTACCAACATCACACTAGAGACACACTTTCCAGTGTGGTGTTGATCCTACGCGGATGCAAAGCTGTTTTGCTTTCATCAGGCTAGAGCTGCTAATAGATAGGCCGACGCATCAGCTTAAGTTTAGCCTTTTTGGATCGGAGAGCGTGTTTGAGTGGTTGTCTTTTCTGGCGAGTAATCGCGTTGGTAATTGTCCACTGTAAGCAATTATTAGCGGCATATGAATCTAGTCTAGATATATAAAAATGGAGTTTGGTAAATTTGTTCCCTAAGATCTCAGAAACTACGCGGCAGATTTGGCTGAAACTTTCACCGTTGATTCTTTTTGGTACTGGGAAGGTTTATAGACCAGTTCGAAAAAAATCCTATTGATAGTTTTCTTTTTATTCCATTTATTCCAATTTAAGTCCCAATTTTAGCATAAATGCCCCAATTTGGGGACGAAAAAATCCTTATATATTATTTCTGTAGCCTGTTTTTGGTTTCTACGCCAAATTTCCCTCAATTCTTGATCGATTTCTTTGATTCACGGCTTATTTTATAGCTTATGGTGCTGGCTACTGACGAAAAAATAGACCCAAGGTCTGAAAATTGTTTCTTTTAACCGAAAAAACCTGTTTTAAAGAACCAGAATAAGGTTTTCGGTCAAACTTATAACTTTAATTTGCGCTATGACCGACAGAGCTGAGTAGCTTGATCGGCAGAGCGTTCTCTTCGTAACCAGAAGATTACGTGTTCGGACCCACGTCCGAACAATCTGCAACAAAAAAATTAGAGAAATATCGCGCATTACATGAACACTGAATTAAATGAATAACAACTATGAGGGAATAGAATAAATGAGAACGAAATGCTCCTTGCTGATATGAAAACATTCAGTGATTTTGTGCTAAATTACTTCGAAATTACACGTGTTTTTTTTTTGTTTTTTTGAAGCTTCGGCTCTGGAAAGAAAATTAAAGCATAATGTAAGCGAAAATATAAGTAACAGGTTTAAGATTTCAGACTACAAAAGAATTGTTTTTTGTTCAGAAAAAAAATAATAAATCGTATATTGAAATATATATTCTTCTAATGAGTTTTTGACTCTTTGTACGAATAAATAAAATACTACCTCAATTTGAAGGGTAAAATATATATTTTTTCTTCTTTTTGCTAAAAAACAAATAGCTTATCATTTTTACTACATTCGAAAGCATAGTTCAATTTATTTTGTATTTTAACCGTGCCTGTTAAATGATGAAAACGTGCTGCCATCTAAGTTATAACGGTTTAAGCAGCTTGCGATAACAAATTGTAAAAATTTTCAAAAATAAAAACATTTTTCTTCGATATCTTATCTTATATATTAATCCCCTCTCATTTTAAAACTTATCAGGCTGGCCAATGACGAAAAAAAGACTTACGGTCGAAAATTCAAGTTTTCGAAATCGCCTCTTGCTGTTTCAAAACCTTGATGCTGCCTGTAGTTTTTATGCATTTTTTTAAAGCAAAGTTCTAATGCAGTTTTCCTTTTTTTACGTCGCTTTCGACAAAAAAAAAAAAAAAAAAAGCCTGTGTGTGTGTTCATATTTTAATAAAGCTTAACAGCACTGGACTTAGTTGTTCGGTTTAATTGATAAGTTTTTTTCGGTAGAGCGTTCGGCTATAAACTATTTGAACTTCGGGCAAGCTTGGGCTGTCCGACATAATATCAAATTTATATTAGTATTACGCATTACATGTGCTCATAACATACACACCTAATAAAATAAATGCAGTGGGAATGCTACTTGGTGTTTCGACTCCTTTATGCAGGCTACAGTTATCATTCGGATAAGTTGATTGTTAATCGAACTGTGTTCTTTGACTACATCCAGACCACTCAACATAATGTAAGCATAAAAAAGTATTAGATTTACCTAAAGAAATCCTTTTTGTGCAGAAAAACATTTTTATTGTATGCTAAAATGTAGATGTTTCTAATAGCAGTGTTCGACCTTTTGTACAAATGAAAAAATACTACGCCCGATTAAAACTACGAGTTTCACTCAGTAAACCTTTAATTTTTTATTCGCGCGAATACAATATAAAGCATTAAAAGTATTATCAACTTCATTAGCAAGAAATTATTTTCTTCTCCTCTGCTTTCTGCTGAAAAAAAAAAATACATTTTGTCTACGTTCGAAAAATTACACTTAAGAACGGACTCAGTTCAACTGGTTTTGGTTTTGAATTTTAAGTGTTCGATTAAAAGAGAAACATGTGAGGGCATTTAAGCCGTAACGGTTTAAAGCAACCTTCTATGTGAAATAGTTCAATATTCAAAGATAAAAACACTTAGTTTCAATCAAATTTATTACTTCTCTAGAATGTTTGTTTCAGTCGCTACGTGAGATCTTCGTCATTCTTTAATCAAATTCCATGCTTTGCGAATAATTTTAAATCGTATCATGCTGGTTAATGAAAAAACACAGATGCATGATCTTATTATTATTATTTTTTTTTTGGCAAAAAGCTTTTTTGCTGTTTTTTACTACGCATTCCTTCAATGAATAGCTTTCGAAAAGGAAGGCGCAATTGCTAGGTTTGTTGGGGTGTCGGGCTGTTAATCAGAATGGCGCCAATTCGAATCCGTGCCAATAAATATCTCTTTAATGTTTCTTTTTTTCCCGTCAGATGCTGACATGTGCAGGACTGTATTTGCCACAACCTGTTTTTTTCACGAGTCACCACTCAGCCACACTTTTAATGACATTTATGTTTGCATTGAAAATATGTACGATTAAAAGGGGAGCTATGATCAAATTATCACAACGTTGTATTTAACGAGGTTTTGTTATTGATGTCTTTAAATTACATGCCTTCTCTTCGGCGTTTACTTTTTTTTCGGTTCTTCGTCATAATGTTCTTCCTTTGAAATTCTTAAAGAGCGAAATGCCTTATGGAACGATTTGAAGCACAGTGCGGAGTTCCGCACGGGTCGACTAGTACGTGCACATAAAAATTATGTGTCCATCGAAAGCGCTAATTTTTCTGCTGAAGATGGCACCTGCTAGAAAGTTCTAAGTTGTATAAAAAACGAGTTACGAGCTTTTTTATTCCATGTTCGAAGGCTTTCATCAACCCAATTCATTATTTAATGTATCATCTCAACTCCCAGTTGATAGTTGGAATTGTTGTATTGTTGAATATTTTTGCGTTTCGTCTGACTGTTCAAGGCTTTTCTCAAGTTAAATCTTAAAGTAACGTTTTTACACAAAATTGGCTAATAATTAATGGATTTGGCTGATCATTTTCCATTTAAACGGAACTTTAATGCAATTAATGGTTTTTATTATTATTTTTGATGATTGAACACTTACTCATTATCCAATCAACCAGCAGAAATATCGTCAAAATTTTTGCAGAAAGATTTCCGTAGCTGATGCATTTGGCAGTTTTTTTCAACGTCGCTGTTTTTTGAAGCCGAAAGACTACGTCATAATGTTTCTCAGCTTTCACCATGTAAACAAAGTATCGCCAATCAAAGGATCTTTAAAAAACTTTTTTTACTGTGTTAAATAATCCAGCAACTAAATTAGGCAAATCCATTAACACCAGAAAAACTTCCATTAATTTTCCTTTTTGCACAATTTCAAACAATCGCCAAATTTTACTACTTATTTTGGAAACATTTCGGAAGAAACTCTTTAACCCCATTTTATGATGACCAAAAGTATCTCAGCATCTGGCGACAAAATTAATATCATATCGTTTTACAAAGTAAGGAAAGAAGGGGGGAGCATCATCGAAGGTAACCCAAAACGATTCCTGAAAATTCACACCAAGAGTCCACAACGATTAAAATTTCCCAAAATAACTAAAGCAAGTGTATAAGGGGGTTTGCGAGAGCGGCTACATTTTTTTTAAACACTTCGTACTTCAATAGCTATACAGAGAAGGTTTTAGACTCCATGTTAAAAAAAAAAGTACCAACAGATTAATCTTTTTAAACATGAGAAGATTAATTTCATGTCTTGGAAGTTCTTCAAATTTGTATATACTTAAATGTCGTGCTTTCTTTTCTAAATAAATACCATTTTGCTCTTTATACTTAATGCTATTTTAGTTTTATGAGTAAGGAAGAAGCTCGATTTTAAATCACGTCAAGAAGGTGTGTTTTAAATTCTTTCACTTAAAACAGAAAACAAAAGCAAGTAACGATTTTTTCTCATAATTATTACTGACCCAGGCAACGCCGGGTATTTTTGCTAGTTGTTTATAAAATAAATATTATTTTCTGCATAGAACCGGTTTCTCGTTGTGAGTCTTGTTAATACTACATCTATGGTGGTGCCCAGCCTACGGCCCGCAAAGCTGACCCGTGTGGCCCACTGTTAACAATCGAAAACCATTTTCTGTAACGTCCCATAAACGTTCCAGACAATCCAACCCCCAATAACCCTCACTGATAGGTCCGTCCTTTTGAACGGTATATTGTTAACTATAAATTAAAATTTTAGACGTTTTGATGCTCCCTTGTACAGGGGTGCCTACAGGGGGGGGGGGATTATGGCGCTAGTTGCGCCATCAAAATTTGGGGGGGGGGGATTTTTCTTTCTGGAAAGTTTTTTCTTTCGAACATGAAATTTTTGAATTTTGGAAAGAAAAAAATATTTAAACTCATTCAACAAGAAATAGATGCATTAATAATGCTTTTTTCAGGTACTCTTAAGGGCAATCTCCCCCCCCCCCCGCAATTTTTCAGAAGTGGAGCCGCCAATTTTATTTTAGCGATGCAACTAACAAAGAAAAAGGGAAACTTCGTTGTTTTAAAAAATGAAAACAGTAACTGTAAATGAACAATTGAAATAATAGTGCCAAAAAGTGTTTTTTTTTTTTTTTTTTTTTTTTTTTTTTTTTTGTGAAATTTGAATAGAAAATGTAATTTTAAAAAACAATTTAGGAACATCCATGATTCTCTTTTAATAAGAATATCTAAGTAAGGGCTGCGGAAATGTACGCTTCAAACATTTTTATCAACGAAAAAAGAAATATTCAGTACAATACACTCTTTACTAGGCCGCAAAGTGGGTATGTCTGTATAGTCGAAAACTATGGGTTCGGCTCAAATTAAAGTAGTGTGCATAGAGTAAAATTAGCATAATGGAAGGGAGGACCGGCGACAAAACTGACTTGGTGCACGCTTTGTCTCTCGGCGGCCCGGGTTATACAAAACCATGCTTCATGGTTCTTCAGTTTAAAAAAAAAAAAAAAAAAAAAAAAAAAACATAAATAGGAACAGCTTCATTAGGATATCCCATAGAATAGGGGTAGCCGAAACATTCCTTTTTTTTTTGATGAAAAATGTTGTCCTGAAAATCATTACTAAGTGGAGAAAAATATATGGGTCGCCGAAATAAGTTTGAAATAGAGAGAGAGAGATGCCAGAGAGAGTCCAATGCAAAGAGAGATTCAAAGTATTGTGGTGAATACTCACAACAAAAGTTCTAAATGTTGGAATGTAAAAATCGTATGTAAATCAAAGCTTGATCAAGAGATGCAGGTGGCATATTTAAAATAAAATGAAGTGGAATAGAGACCTAAGGTATCTCAGAAAATTACCCACATCCGTTCAAAATGTTATAAGTCCTTTTCCTAAGGCCGCAAACGCTTGTATTGCAAGAAAACAAAAATATTAGGTGAGAAATTGAAAACTTTATTATGAAAAATCCTACCAGATAATTGTGTTTGGCAAAGGAAAATTGGAAGAAAATATTAACACAATATGTTTACCAATAATCAAAATTTAGAATGAAGATAGGAGAGATGTAGCAAGACTGAAAAGAAGAGTGGGGGGAACTCCAAACCCTTCTTTTTACGTCCCCAAAGCTGGCCTGTGAGTGACTTTTTAAAACTTAGGTTTTGTAAAACTCCCGCACTCTCAGAAATGGACTTTCAAATTTGACGAAATTTTCTTCGTTTTTGACGAAACCACTTCCAGGGATATGCTCCGAGCGAACATTTCGTCAAATTGAAGAAACTGCTTTTGTTAGTGGTTTGAGGATGCGAATTTCGTCAAATGTAACGAAATATTTCTTCATTCAAGTTTCATCAAATTAACAATCATTTTCGTAGTTTTGAGAGCATTAGTTTCGTCAAATTAATTTCGTCGTATATGAGGACGTTAATTTCGTAAATTTTTAAGAAAATTTATTTGCTTTTTTTTTTTTTTTTTTGAGCACATTAGTTTTTTTTTTTTTTTTTTTGAGAATACAGTCGAACCTCGTTAATTCGAACACGCTTAAAACAAATAACTGCTGAAATGAACTTTTTTGCAATCCTTGTCTTATTGTTTATTGTTTTTTGGATAAAGCGAACCACGTTTAATAATAATCGATTTTAATGGTCCCTTTAAGTTCGTTATAACGAGGTTCGACTGTATTTTATAAGATTTGTGTGCGTGTGATCAAATCCTAACTTCAGAATCTTACCACCGTAGTTTCCCACTTTATTGCGTATAGTCACTTTCACAGGCCCGTCATTTACGGGGTCAGGGGGGTCCCCCCTGACCCCGTAGGAATTGACCCCCTCCCCCCCTCCCGTCTTGATTTTTGAACATTCATGTTTTTACACATGATTGGCCGTTGTTTTAGTTCGTTTTCTGTAAAATTTTTATTGAGTACAGACTCTTTGTCATATTTGGGAAAAAATTGAAACCACGGGCCTGCAGTCCCCCCCCCCCCCATAAAAAAGACAAGTAATTGTTTAAAAAAGAGGCACATAAAATATGTCAAGCAAATTTTTATTTATGTAAAAATGCAAACAAACAACTTCTTAAAAAAGGTAAAACAAATCATTGCAGATTGAGCTCCCCATGGTATCTAATTACCCCCCCCCCCCATAATGGGATTTTCCTTCAAAAAATCTAGTTTTTGTCGGATATTTTCCAAGTTTGGCACAGAGGTTCGTTATTTGAGGCTCGGGAATTCACACAAGGTCGTTTATGTCCCTCTATGTGGGGGGGTGAGGGGGGACAGACGAACCCGCATTGGGGGTTCTCCGTATTAAAAAAAGTTTTTGTCCGATCTTTTTTAAATTTGCCACAAAGGTTCTTAGATGCTCAAGAATCACGCAGGGTAGTTTTCATCACTTTATAAGGGGAGGGGGGGGGGCCTTGAAAAAATCCAATTTTTGTCGGATCTTTCCAAAATTTGACACATAGGCTCTTTGATGCTCGGGGATTCACGCAGGGTGATTTTCGGCCTTCTATGGGGGGGGGGGGGCAACCCCTATAGTAGTTTTCCTACAAAAAATTCAGTTTTTGTTGGATATTTCCGAATTTGGCTGAGTTTCGTTATTTGATGCTCAGGAATTCTCATAGGGTGGTTTTCTTTCCGCAATGGGGGGCAACCCCCATACGGGAGGGGTTCTTATAAAAAAACAGTTTTTATCATATCTTTTCCAAATTTGGAACAGAGGTCCTCTGATGCTCGGGAATTCACACATGGTAGTTTTCAACCCTCCATGATGGGGAGGGGGGAGCAACCGCAACCCCGCATTGGGGGTTCTCCTTATATAAAAAAAGTTTTTGTCCGATCTTTTCTAAATTTGACATAGAGGTTCTTTGATGCTCAGGAATTCACGGAGGTTAGCTTTCGTCAATGTATGGGTTGGGGGGCAACCCCGATGAGGGTTTTCCTTGAAAAAAAAATCAGTTTTTAGTCGAATCTTTCCAAAATTTGGCATAGAGGTTCGCTCATTGATGCTCAGGAATTCTCATAGGTTAGTTTTTGCCCCGCTACGGGGGACAACCACCAAATGAGGGGTTTTCTTACAAAAAACCACTTTTATCATGTCTTTTCCAAAATTGTCACAGATGTTCTTTGGCGCTCGGGAATTCCCGTTTTCGTAACGCTATGGAGTGGGAAACCACGTGTGTGTATGTGGAGGGGGGGGGGGTCTGATCTGTTCCAAATTTCGTACATTTGTCTTTTAATGTTTCGGAATTCTCAAGTGTAGTTTTCATCCCGCTATGTGTGGCAAACCCCATAGGAGTTTTCCTTATAAAAATCCAGTTTTCGTCGGATCTTTTCCAGATTCGGCCCAGATATCCTTTGATGCTGGAAATCCACATAGGATAGTTTCCCATGGGGTAGTATTCATATGGGGTACTACCCCATGTGATTAAAGAACCTATGTGCCAAATCGGAAATAGATCTGACAAAAGCCTGGATTTTTGTAAGGAAAAACTTTCCTAATTGGGGAGGGGGGTGCCCCTAAAGGGGAAAGAATATTTCATACTGTTTGAACTACATCGCTACACCGCGATGCAAGGATGGCGATGCATCACGATGTAGAAATTCCTACATCGCCCTGCCCCTACTAAGAATATAAAAGTGCTACTTCCTCAGCAGACATTGGGTTCTGGAAAAATAAATCATGTGCTACTTTTACGCACAGTTGGATCGATACATGCTCGAAAGAAAATTGCTGAGAAGTTTCTTCTTCATTGCATCGCATGAAAAAATTCCAGAAAAAAAAAAGAAAAAAAAAATTTTTATCCAACTTATACCACAAATTTCAAAGAAAAAGTACAATAAAATGGACAACTTTAAGTTAGTACATATTTGTTCTAAAATTAGATACAGAAAATAAAATTAGATAATCTTAAGAAAAAGACCACCTTTTTCTTTTTCCAATTAATTATTTGTTTTATTAATTTCGCTTGTATGTAGAATGTTAATTTGGCCAAATTTATGTTTAATACAGGAACTTTATTATTGCATGCATTTCATACTTCATACTTTGAAAACAATTCTCTGCCAAAATTGCAAAAGGTATTTGAAAATATAAATCTTAAAAAAATGCAGATGTGAAATAAATCTTTTGGTAAAATTAATTTAGTGTAATGTTTGTTAAATAATTATAAAAATATATCTTTGCTTTTTACCCCTAAGTTTTTATTTTTATTTCCAAACATGTGTAACATGAAATCAATGTATAATATACGAACATTTAGAATATTGTTATAATTATGAAAAAGTCTTCGTCTGTCCTTGTTCCGATTATCTCCGTGATGTTAGATCCATCCTAAAAAAGTTTTAAAAAGAGAATATATACATAATAAGTAAAGGTTTAAGTCGATGGGTGTATGCCCTCATGCACATGGATCTTTTTTCTATTTCGAGGAAAGTTTTACGATTAAATTCAGCAGTTTATTTCTGAAATAAAACATGTTTTCACGATTTCTTTCAAAATCTGAGGTTTTTTTTTTTTTTTTTCTTAAAATGCTACGATTCGCTTGTGACTTTGAAAAGCATCTGATTTAATTTTCATATTTTTCAAAATATATGATTATTTCAATGCTGACAGCTTTTTTTCAAGCAGATTGCAAGAATGAGTTATTTTTACAGCGGAATGAACAAAATTTTTATTTAGGCAGCTAGACTCTCAGTTAGTTTCTGAAATTAATTTCTGAATAATATTCTAAAATTAGAGTTTCTTCAATTTATCGAGAATCATCATTATTTAGCCATTAAACGAGTTAATTCTTTTGCACATCAAGTCGTGAATTTTCATTTTTTTGAGTTATAAAAAAAATCAAAAGTGCGAAAATTGTTGATCTGTGATTTTTTTTTTTAATTTATTTTTTATTTTAACCGATAGCCAAAATACACCTTTTTTTCCGATTCTCGTGTTCCGTTTTCTTCACGAATGTTTTCTGAAGTACTCTCCCCCCCCCCCCCCACCTAAATTAGTTCCAATAAAGTACTTATGAATTAAGTAGTACTGAAACTGGTGATTATGATTTTATTTGCACTTTTTCAGAGATTTTATTGTGCTATGTTATCAATAAACAACATTTACTTACCGAGCTTTACCTTCTTAAACCACTATCAAATTAGAGTCAAAAACCCAGGGCTCCAACACTCAGAGCCACGCTCCATTTCATAAGATAACTAGTAATTACATAAAGCTACCTTCTAGCTGATGGATAGGGATTTAGTAGAAAAAAAAAACTGATTTTTCTGCTATACTGGGATAGAGTACTTACAAAATGGGGTGTAGCTTAAGGGCGTGTGTACTTCGGATTTTTTTAACTCAGCTGGTAATGATTTTAAGAGGGAATGCTTGCCAAGTAAAGTTGTTAATTGATAATATGGTACCTTGAAATCTTTAAAAATTATTCAAACAAAATCATAAAATCATCAGAATCAATCACTAGTACAAAAATATTCAAACGTAACTCAACTTACTAGTTTGGGACGGAGACGAAGGGAGTATCACTTTTTAACTAAGCATATTTGATTTTTAAAATATGCAATTTTCACGCAGTAAATAAAAAAACGCCAAGGAAGAAGAGCTGCCAAAGATAGGGGAAACCCAATAACAAAGTGCACTTTCTTGTTTGTTTGTGTCTTGAGAACTAATTGACTGATATCAATGGATTTTTTTTCAAAGGTATATAATGAAAAGAGGGACTAATGTGGTGAGCTAAGCTTGTTACATATATAAAGCTTATCATATATTTTCATTATCCTTTTAATTTTTCATATATTTTCATTATCCTTTCAATTTTTCAATTGAAGTTCGGTTAAATTTTCAGACATTTTACTTTATATCCAGCAAAATCACAACTCCAACTAAAAGATTTGGATTTATTGGAAGTTCATCTATAAAATGCTTCTTAGTCTGATTTAATGTAGACCGGGATTTCTCACTTTTTGTTGACAATATCTTGAGGCGGCAAATATGGCAATAAAATTAATGCTGCATTTATTTTAGCTGTAGAAACTATGTATAATGGAAAAATTCATAATTATGACAAATCATGTAACACAAATTGACATAGAAAAACTTATAAATTTAGTGCATGAAGCGGGAAAATAAACAACAAAAAAATGCTTATTATAGTTATTACAATTTTCAAACATGCTATAGGATCTTTTCTTTTTTTCTTTTTAAATCGAGGTTAAACATTAAAACTTCACTTCAATAATTTATTTTAATTTGCGGAAAAATTGAAAAAATATTGAAAATATTCTGCTGAAATATCAAGCACAAAGATAGAGTTCTTTACGGAAATTAATATTTTCTCTATCTTAAAATGATTTCATCAAATTGATATTTACTTTACTTCATGTTTTATGCAAGTAAAAAAAAAATAAGGCTGCACAAATAATGAACATAAGCACCTATTGCTAGAAACATCTGCCGCAGGGAAAGAGATTATATAAACAACGTATTCCATGTTGAAATTAAAAGCTTCAAAGTTCTATGCCTTTTATAAAAGCGCTGTATTTATCATCTGTGTTAGTTAAGCTACGGTGGAGGGGTTTTTTTTTTTTTTTTTTTTTTTTTTGTTTTTTTCCAAGTTTAAATTCGTACAAACTCTTTAGTCATGTTTGTAATTTTTTGTAACGAAATAAAGAAAGTACGCTTTTGGAAACAAATGTCAACAAACCAACATTTTCTTTTACAAATAAAAAAAACAACGCTAGCTAAGCCTAACGTGGAAGTGACTCAAAGTTAACACACACAGAATTCTAAACCTAATCGAACCGTTCGTTTTCAATTTTAATGTGTTTTAAATACAACTATAAACACAACACTAAACAAAAATGTAACAATACAAGGCACATTGCACATACAAATTTCAATAAATACTAACCTTTTTTATGAATCCTTTAGAATAAATTGAGGTAAGATAATTTAACGAGCAAGTACAAGATTGAAACGAAAACTCCCAGAATGCACTGCAATGTGACGAAATCGGGACGAAATAATTTCGTGAAAAATTTGAGATTTCTGGTTTCGTCAAATATCACGTGATTCGGTGACGAAAGGATCGTCGAAAATAACGAAATAGTGCTCGAGGATTGCCGGATCGTCAAAATTGAGCGTTTCATTTTTGACAGTGCGGGAAAACGTTCTCAAACCCCATCCCTTACTCTAACGTCATTAAAGATGGCCTACACCTGAGAACTTAGGACTGCAATTTCGAAAAACCGTGAGAGTGCCCCAAACGTTAACCTCCGAGAAACGCCCTCTAAATTAATCATTCATCATCATTCAAGGCCAAATAAATTTCGTCTTTTCTACTTTAATTTAAAAAAAAAAAAAAAAACTCGCTGACGTTTCCCGAAACTGTCGTTCTCCAAATATTACCGAAGATCTTCCAAAATTTCATTGTAAAAGGCTTCAATTCACAAAATGTTTCGGGGGATATATCCAAAACCTTCTACCCCTCTAACATTACTTAAAATCATCTATGTTTGCGTTAACTGAATTTCAATTTTAAAAATTTGGCAGGGGAGGACTCCCAATCTCTCCACCCATTAACATTACCAAAACTCTTCTAAAACTGCGGTTTCAACAGATCGAAATTTTTACGAGAGAATGCCCCCCCCCCCCTTTCCTTTCTCTCTCTCTCGCCAACATCATCGAAAAATGTCTTAAATCTAGCTTTTAGTGCTTCAATAATGAAACATTTCTGGTCGCGAGCACCTTCAAAACTCTCCCCTTCCCCTTTTCATCGAAGGTTGGATCAAATTACGTTTTTGGAGCTTTAATTTCAAGAAACTGCCGATGCACTAAATTTTCAACAAAAAAAAAAAGTCTACAATCGCGTTTTTAAGACCTCAAAATTTCAAAATATTTCGGGGGTGAGGGCGCATCTCTTTTTCTTAATATCACCATAGATCATCTAAAACTGCATTTTTCGAACTACAATTTTCCAATTTTTCCCGGAGGAGAACCTCCGGACCCCCCACCCATTACACATTTCACAATAAGAAATAATTCACAATTGGGAATGCGTGCTTGGAGTTTGCATTTTGATAAATCATAGAACGATGACCCCGAGTCTCTTCCTCCCTTAACATCACCACAGATCTTCTAAAACTGTGTTTCTCAGATAACAATCTTGAAAATATTCGGAGGAGATGCCCCAGATCATCTCTTCTGAACATAATTTAACATAACGTACGATTGTGTTGGAAACTTAAATTTGGAAAAAATATCGGGAGATGTTATGCTGGACCTCATCTCCCTTTCCTCCCAAACTTAAAATATAGTCTAAAACTGTATTTTTATGTCTTCAATTTCGAAATAATGCAGGAAGGTAGCCCTCCCACACCCCCTAATTCTGACTGAATATTATTCTTACGATTAAACTTATATTACTAGTACTAAGGTCTAGTAATATGACTATCCCTGCTAAACCAGAAGCCAAATCTTCTCTCTCTCTCTCTCTGCACATTAAAATATGCATTTGAAACAATTAAGGGCCTGCCAAAGCGTACCCCCACCCAGAAGTTGTTTGACCTAGCGACGACCCTGGTACTCCTTTCCAAAATTTAATGACCGTGTCTCTTTTTCAATGAAGGGAACACATCACAGACGGCATGGAGTTGGTGTCCGTTTCAAAGTTGGAACAGACGGTTTGACTTCTTTTCAGTTTTTTATGCATTTTCTGGAAGTAGCACAATTTTGCATGATTACGTGTGGCAGTGATGAGAGTCATCTAAAACTGCGTTTGTAGTACTGCAATTTTGAAAAATTTATAGGAGAGAGCACCTGATTCCCCCTTCTTTCTTTCACATGATCAAAGACAAGCCTAGAATTGCGTTTTTGGAGTATCAATTTCAAAAAACTGCCGGGTTAAAGGCACCGAAATTTACCTTCCACTAACAGTATAAAGATCTATCAAAACTGCGTTTTTAAAGCTAAAATTTGAAAAATTTAAGTGGAGCCCCCCCCCCCTTCCCCCCCCCCTCTTTTCAACATTATTGAAAAATCGTCTTACATTTGGTTTTCAGGGCTTCAATTTCGAGAAAATTTCAGGAGAGCTGCCGAAAACTCTTTTTCTTAACGTCACAAAGGTCGGCAACAATTGCGATTTTAGAGCTTCAATTTCAGAAAACTGCTTTTTCCCCATCCAAAGATAGCGTTTTTAAGACTTCAATTCCGAAGTTAAGAATTTAACTTCTTTTTAATTCTTTTTAGAAAGTTTTCCTGGATCTCTTCTTTCTCTAACATTGCTGCAGAAAGTCTAAAACTGTGTTTTTAGAACTACAGTTTTGAAAACAAAGGAGAGCCCTCCTTAACACAACGTTAGAGTATCTACAATTGCGCTTTTAAAATTTCAATATTGAAAAATTACTGGGAAGGGGCCACCAAACCTTTTATCTCCCTAACATCAGCGATCGTCTAAAACTAGTTTTAAAACTACAATGTCGAAAATTTTCCAGGGGAGAAACCCCCGGATCCCCTATCTAAGTGACGATAAATTCCCTTTTCAAGATACATATTGCATACATCTAGTAATGACTCCTTCTAAGCCAGATAGCTGTATCCACTCTCCCTGTAATAATTCATACGTTCGAAGAAAAAACAAGGTGTAGCAAAATACAGGGGTACTCAAAACTTGTTTAATCAAGGTCCACGCTGTAAAATTTGGGAAGACAAGGCGGATCAACAATCCAACAATATTTCAGTTCAAATAGTATTTGTTAGCGCTCCCCCCCCCCCCTTCTCGTGATTTTGACTAGAAATTTAACACTCTAAAAACTGCACTGAAAGTTTAACTTCGCCAAGAATGTCCGAGTCAAATAAACACTCTTGTAATCATTTACGTGCCCCATAGTTATCTGAGTGGACGTTGATGGTATATTACACCTTAGAAATCTACCGACTTCAGCCGGGTTTGAACCCGTGACATCGGCCCAAGAAGCCAATTTATAGGAGCAGAACTAAATTCTTGCTTATCCCAGCTTCTGCTGTAACGAATTAACCACTATACCACTCTCTCTTACAGATGAAGTATTTACAGTATGTCTTCTCGATGCAGTTTATCTGCATCGGTAAAACTAAACGTGCACTTTAATTCCAATAAAAGCACCTTTTTTTTCTAGTTTTCGAAGGTTATGTAAGAAATAAATGAACAATAAAAAGAAATAAACAAATAAAAGGTAAAGTTTTGCATCCTAGGTATCTGCCTACTCTGCCTATTTAGAACGTCACTCTAGATACATTTTTTAAACTAGAATGTATTACAAGGTTTTCAAAAAAAAAAAAAAAAAAGTCAAAACGCATTGTCCAAATGATGGTTTTTCAAGTAGGAAAAATTCCTTAAAATATTTTAACTAAACAATGTATAATTTTGTAGTTTGCGAGAGATTTCGCCCAAATTGAAATATTAATGAACTGATAGCAATACTTCAATTTATTAATTAGAATTTTGTTTTGGTTTAGGGCTTTCACATTCAGGTATTCCACAGAACATTACTTGCAAAAGTAACACCGACTGCCAAGCAATTAATGGATCGATTTGCCAAGACAGCATCTGCGCATGCCCGGAAGACAAGCCTGCTTTCGTCAATGTGACCATCAACGCGACAGTCAGTGAAGGTTACTGTTTAGATTGTAAGTACATTTATTTATGATTTGTTTTGACATCTCGACGGGGGGGGGGGGGACAAAGCGTATGAGGCTGTTAAATCTATCCTTTTTTTTGTTTTTAATTTTTTTTTAAAGTGAAGTTTTCCATTGTGGGGGAGTAAAGTGTTGACGGAATTGAAATGCTCGTGTTTTTAAATTTTAAATAACTTCTGCAAAAAGAATCACACTAACTTGATTTTTCCTTTAAAATTCATCCGAAATCCAGTCTTTTTTTTTTTTTTTTTTTGGCCCAAATTACTTCTGTCTAGAGCAAGAAGGATATGAAAGTTTTCGAAACTGACGTAGGACGTCATGCAGGGGCGGCAAATAGAGGGAGCAAGAGGGGGCGGTAGCACCCCCAAATATTTTGCTCAAAATATTAAAAAATCGGGAAATTCAATTCACATAACGCGCGAATCAGTGATCATATGCAATAATTTAAAAAAAAATCTGCAGACAATCTTTAGTAAAAGTTGATGAAATTCGAGACCTGTCCAGACAAAAGCAACTGTTTTTCGCTATTAGGGTAATAACTTAGGAATTCCTGAATCATTTTCAGAACTTCCAGAATAAAAAACAGATGGAGAATAAGTTTGTTTCGACTGAAGAAGAAATTTCCTCATATGGGTTAAATGGCTCATACTTTTAAGTTCAGAGTTAAGATGATGCTTCTGCTTCTAATGTGAAAGGGCAGTGTACAGTAAAGCCCTCGATCCGAGAGACGGATCCAGGGCTTTAGTGCAGAGGTGTGACTGGCCCGATTTTTACGAGAAGTTCCGTGGTATTTTGAGTTCGTTGTTGCGCGTATATTTTAAATGTATGTTCAGTTAGTGAGTGAACATTGATTCCTTCTGTTAAGAGGCATATTTGAGCAATTCAATACATTGTATACTTTCATGGAAACTTCTTACAAAAGACACGCTATTTTTGAAAAAAATTCGTGCATCAACAAATACTTTTGTTGGGTTTACTTTTGTATTTCTTTAACTGAGAGGTACAAAATGGTATTCAAAAGTTAAAGCTAGAACTCTTGATTGAGCTCCTATTAAAAGTTTCTTGTTAATTTGGAATTATTAGACCCATTTAAAAAAATATTTAAAAAAGTGATAAAAATTCACATGATGATGCAAAGTTCTATGTTTGGCTCAATATTTTGTATCAAATAATAGATTCATTCAGTTTCTAATGAAATTAACACAAGATTTAGTGATAGGTCTAAGTTCAATATTATATGTGCAGGTTATTGAACAAGATAAATAAAATATTTCAGTTACATGTAAAAGTTGTTGAACGAAGCAAAAAGAATTGTTTTGTGAAGAGCCAGTGTACTTCAATGATGAAAAATGAAGACTAGAGCACAAATTTTAAACTTGCGTGGTTTTTTTAAAGAGAAAATTTTTAAAGATGCATTTTCTAACATAACTTTGTAGCTTCAATTATTTTTCGCCGATTCCAATCAACTCAGCTAACTGTGAAAGATCATTTTCGTGTCTCAGAATGTTAGAGATTTTTTTTTTTTTTTTTGGTGCATGATGCCATGATGGGACAAGCAAGACTTTCATCTTCAGCTATACTGCCAAGAGCATGCCACTGGACATTGACGGAATATAGTACCAAGATTTCCTTTTTTTCTGGATTCCAAAAATAGAACATTAAAAATTTACTTTAGAAACGGCAGTAACAAGATCTTTTCTGTTAGTTTACTATAAAATAAATTAAAAGCGTGGAAATTAAAATTTGAATTTCTTTAATGACCTTACTTAAAAAAAATGTACTGGTATTTTATTCCATATTGAGAAAATTCATGTTTAAAAAACTCTACCTCCCCAAATGAAATGTTGAAATACCGCCCCTGACGTCATGTCCACCACGCTCTTTTAGCAAAAGTAAGCTTCCACCCATAATATCTCTGCAATATTTAACTATGCAAAGATGCGCAGTGAACTTGCAGTACAACGCGATTTGACGTAGATGAAATGGATACAATCCCAGTTTTTCCTAAGTAACGTATCTCAGAGCTAAAGCGAACTCCTCTCCCGCAACATAAAATTTTTCGGACGCAAAACTCTGACCTTTGTATCGGCTTCGTTATTGACTACTAATCTATTGGCTTCGTCCGTGGATTTTCATCCCTTTGTCAGCACTGAACACGAAAGTTACAATACTCTATGTTACTAGTCTAAATCTTGCTTTGCTAGTGTGTACGAAAAACCACTTACAGTTGAGGAAAGATTTTATGCAGCCACCGCTAGTTTATGTAGAACAGCGGTTCCCAACCTTTTTCTCTTTGCGAACCCCTTGGAACAGGCAAAAAAGTTCGCGAACCCCCTGATGTTGAAATTAGTAACATGTAAGAAACAATAAAAAAACAGCATGTTTGCTTTCCATTTTTTGCAGCATTTGATTGCAATAAACAAAAATATAATTGTAAAATATCATTAAGTGCAAACATTAATAAAAAGTTAAAACTACATCTACAAGAAAAATTATAAACAAGAAGTTTTATAAACCAACTATTTTTTTAAGCATACTTTAAATTGGGGAAAAAATCCTTAATGCGATATTTGTGGCTGTTTGACGGAACAAAGAAACTGAAAGTTTGGTTCAATGTCTGACAGTTTGAGTCTTAAATCAGGCTCTGCATTCAATCTGCTTCGGTATTTATCTTTGAGATAAGTATAGGAGGAAAATCCTTTCTCGCACAGATATGTTGTACAAAATGGTAATAAAATTCGAATTGCTTTTTTGGACAAAACGGTATAGTCATTTCTTACACTGAGCCAGAAGTCAATTAACGAGAGCTCTTTAAAGGTAGTTTTCAATGAATTATCACAGGATAACTCGATGAGCATTTCCTTTTCAGGTAATGTCAGGGGGTTCTCTAAGCATGGATTTCCTTCAAAAGGATTGCGTATCCAGTGGTTTGAGAGAGGGACGTTACGCCTATTAGGAAAATACTCGTCAAAAGTTAGTTCAAGATGTTGCAGATGTTCACATACATTTCTTTTAACGCTTTCATCAAGTTTCATTGAGTTTTCTGATAAAAAATACTAAGAGAAGTGAAACAAGAAAACTCACCCATTTCCAGGCATTGGATCCTGAAATTCAATTTTTTTACCATAGCTTCAATTTTATCATATACAACGAAAATATTAACAACTGCACCTTGCACGGATAGATTTAATTCATTTAATTTTGAAAAGATGTCAGCTAAATATGCAAGCCTTTGCATCCAAAGAGGATCGAATATGCAAGTGGAAAAGTGAAATGGATGATCAACAAAAAATGCTTGGACTTCTGACTTCAATTCAAATAAGCGTGTCAAAATTTTGCCACGGGAAAGCCATCTAACTTCTGTGTGAAGAAGTAAAGTAACATGAAGGCTTCCCAATTCCTCACAAAGCGCGTGAAATAGACGGCAGTTTGTGGCACGTGATTTTTTGCAATTTACAATTTTTACCGCATCATTCAAAGTAGCGGATAATTCTGCGGGAATACGCTTACATGCTAATGCTTGTCTATGAATGCAGCAATGAGTCCATTCAATTTTCTCGTTGATCTTCTTTACTCGCACCACAAAGCCAACAAATTTTCCTGTCATTGATTTTGCACCATCCGTGCACACACCCACACACAAAGACCAATCTATTCCATTTTCTTCAAAGTAACTGTTGACCAGTTTGAAAATTGCTTCTCCAGTTGTGTTGGTTTTCAAAGGTTTTGCAAATAGTACATCTTCTTTAATTGTATCATTAAAAATATACCTAACATAGACAAGTAATATTGCAGCGTTTGCTACATCAGTCGACTCATCAAGCTGGATCGCAAAATTATTCTCTTTTATTCTATTCACAAGTTCTTTCTCCACATTACTTGCCAAATCAATAATTCTGTGTGATGCTTTGTTGTTTGATAGCGGAACCAGGTCAATTTTTTTTGCTGACTTTTCTCCCAGCATACACTTAGCAATATCTTTAGCACACGGACACGGTCCAATTAAATTTTCTGCAATTGTATGTGGCTGTCCAGATCTTGCAATTCTATAACTGACTCGATATGAAGCTTCAAGGGCCATTTTACTATCTTCGTTGGATTCTAACAGGAACGTAGAGATGCTACACTTTTTATTATATTCCAATTTTCTTTTAAAATATTCGATAGGTTTGTCCTTGTGTGTCGGATGCTTTGTTTCGAGGTGTCTTCTCAGAAGTGACGGTTTCAAACTGCTGTTCGCTAGAACTTCGTTGCAGAGAAGACAAAGCGGTCTAGGTTCAGACTCTTCTCCAATAAAATAAAAGCCCATTTGTAAATAGTCACTGTCATATTTTCGCCTTTTTCCTTTTTTCTCCCCTAGTTCACTTTTCTGTTTAGTCGGGGGAGGCGGCAGTTCATTACAGCTATCTATTTCAATATCCTGTGTTGATTCGAAAGTTACTGCTGATGTTGAGGGTTGATCGATTGACTGCTTGTCCATTTGTCGCTCAACCAAACTACCAGTTTTCAACCATCGATCCATAACAGCAGAAAGTTATTAAATCATAAAAATTACCAACATGATTATAACTTCACAAACAGAGTAGCAAGTTCACGTAGCAAAACCAATTGCAAACAAAATCACTTGTTTTCAAGCATCTCCAAAGTATCTCTAAATACGTCTGTTAACAACTATTTCCCCAGAACTATGAGCATGCTGATGTTATATATTTTTGAAAACGAACAGATGGGTAAAATCCAGTAATAAATTTTAAGTTTGGAGCCTTTTGCTGTCATGTCTGTTATTCGATGACTGAATTCGACGGAAATTCCCGAGTTATATTTCAACCAGATTAGAAATAATACCCCTATGATGCACTGTTTGAGAATTCTTTATTTTTTTCGACATATGTATATTATGTATATTGTTTGATTGACTCCACGCGATGGCGCCTTTTTAAGGTCATCGTGATCCCCGCCACAGCTTAATACAACGTTTCTGCATGGCGCCTCGCAATAAAGAAGGAAGGATATCTCTTTTTGTTGTCTATCAAAAAAAAATGAGAAAATTTCTTTTGAACCAAGATTATAAAACCGCTGAAAGATTTTTTTTTTTTTTTTTTTGAGCTTAATACAAGAGTCTGGCGCGTTTTCAAATTAAAAAAAAAAATTAGTAACTATGTGTGCAAATTGAATATTTTATAATTTTTTACCAAACTAGGAAAAATCTGCCATTGCATCGAAATTTTCGCGAACCCCCTTCCTGCACCTCGCGAACCCCTGGGGGTTCGCGAACCACCGGTTGGGAACCTCTGATGTAGAATAACACTTTTTTTTTAAAATACAATATAAATTTAGTTCTTTATGTAGGAAAAGGTAATATATTGGTAAGGAACGGTTCGAGATAGTTTCTTGGATGTTTACTAGTGTTCACAATAATGATATATGTATATTTATCAAAAAGTTGTATATACAGTGAAACCTGTGTAAGTTGACCACTTGCGGTGCAGTACTTTGGTGGTCAACTTAGACAGGAGGTCAACTTATAGAGGGTAGTAATGATTTTTTTTTTTTTTTTTTTTTGTCATTTCTTGTCCCATGAATTCATTTTTTAACTAATCGGAATACTTTAAACTCACTTTCATTGTTTAACATTACTTTAAAACAATAAGAAAAAATGTTGTTTAAATATTTTTAGAGATTATTTACCAGAATGACGTGTAAAGCATCTACAAATTTAAAATTTCTGTGAATCGATCAAAAGAAAAAAAAAAAAGAAAAGAAGAAAAAATGTTTCATTGCTTAGGAAAAAATACTTACTTGATATTAACAATTCCTAAAAAATCATAACAAGTCAAAAGTGACTCAAATTCTTCATTTGATGTTTTTCTTGTACATTTGTAACCATGGTAATCTACTTTTCAACAAAATAGCTCCTTATTGAAGTTTGGCGCATTTTCTGGGACTTAACATGAGCCCAATGGTTTTCAATGAAACATAAATATTCACAGTTTTATCTAAAATGTCTGGTTACTTATTTGAGGCATAACTGATGAAACTTTTAGTGCTATCTAATGCTTTTGCAAAGTGGTCAACTTACAAAGGGTTTTTTACAATACTCCAAACCAAAGCTGGTGTATATTAGTGGTCAAGATAGAGAGGTGGTCAAGTTACAGAGGTTTTTCTTCATTATATAAGATAGGACTAATTCCGTTCCTGACAAAAGCGGTAAACTTAGACAGGTGGTCAACTTTACAGGTTTTACTGTATGCTCTTTTTCACAACTCGAAATTTTGACCTACGCGAGAGGTCTTGGAACATATCCCTCGGTTTAATCAAGACTCCACTGTATAACAGCTAAAACAAATTGCAAATCATTACATCCAAAATTGACTTTACTTACTGTTGCCCCTCCTTGTTACCCCCCCCCCCCTCCTCCGAATCGCAACCACTGAAACCTTCGATTAATGATTAATCCCTGGCTCTCCCTTTCGCAAAATCTGGTTGAGTGTAGTACACATGCACCGAAAAGTTATGAGGGAAGCAAAGCTAAGTTGGTCATTGATGTCCAGTTTTGAAATTTGATATTTATGTATAAATAACTTAAAAGGAAAATTTTAAAGCTAAATTTCTCATGCGCTAAAAATCACCATCAATATTAATATAGTAGACCCTCGATTAACGCGGGGGTTGCATTCCACGGAAATGCCGCGTAAATCGAAACCGTGTAAATTGAGACCTAGTTAAAATAGTGGTTTTGTTCCGTAGATAACGAAATACTTCATTCTAGTGATGACTAAGTGTATAATAAGTTTAATGTGTACTTATATCGACTTTTATGCACAACATGCATAAAAAAACATAAATTAATTTCGTGTCCTGTTTATAAAGAGGAGCTGGCTATGATAGTCTTTTGACAGTCATGAAGAATTTTTCTGCTGTAAGTCATTGCAGAGCATGAACGCATCCACGATCACTTTCGTCATTTCCATGATGGAATCTTCCTTCACTGACAAAACAGAAAGATCATTTCTATTGTCTAGGAATGGCTCCAAATTTTCAATGTGAATGTTTTTGGTTGTGCATCACCGACGTCGGTATCCTCGTTGGTTTTGGTTTCTTTTGTCACTCTTAAACACTCTTCTTCCGGTGAGTTCTGAACTGTGTGGGTTTAATATCTTTATTTCTGGGAAGAGCTCTGGAACCAATCGCATAAAATGCCTCCAGTGGCCCAAGCTCGATTATTAGCACACCAAAATGCATTTAATTACGCGTAATCTGCAATCTTTAGGAGTTTGGATTTTGAAAGAGGGGAAAATTTTTATCTGTTTGCATTGCCGCATCCGCGTAAAACCGAAACTCATCCGCGTAAAATAAAATAAAGGTGTCAAATCTTAAACCGCGTATAATCGAAACCGCGTAAAATAAACCCCCGTAAAAGGAGGGTCAACTGTACATTTATTTTTTATTTTTTGTCTTCCTGGCACTGGTATCTTATACGCTTATTACTGTTTTTACATTCGACTATTTCGAGCTTTTTAAAACAATTAGAAACCTAACTCTACGATACTTGAAAAAAAGGAGAAATTCCAAAATAAGCAAATATTATACTATATAATGTATAAAAAAATTCACTTACCACAAAAAATGTTTGAAAAGACTGAACTTTTTCAATTCATGATTTAATCGAAATGGCACGCCAGACAATTTCAGTCCTGTCTGTTGAATATCTGTATCTCTCGGATTTCAGTCGCATTCCACAAATGCTGCTCTGGTTTCGCAATAGTTTCAACGACGCAACGCATAAATCATGATTAGTTTCGCAATATCCTACGGTTTAAAACTCTAAAATCAGTAGCTTCGTCGTCTGGTATTGACGTGAGAGTTCTGAACTAAAACAAGTACGTCTGCACTGAGTGGAACAACTTGTTACAAAATGATCTATATTGAACGAGGACGATTCAATTAATTTATACACATTGAGATACCTTTTTTTTTTCGACGAAAAGAGAAACTCTTTTTTTTTTTTTTGTTTTTTTTTTTCCTATGAGTTTTTAACAAACGAGAGCCCGCAAACAATGGTGCGGTTCAACTTGAAAATGATGCTAAACGTGAGCTCGGTTATTAACTATTCCAGACTGATGAGTCCCTAACAAGGGTGAACAACAGTCTCTGACTGTCATAGCTGGGTTGTCGGTATATTGCATGTACTTCTGCCTCAGCCTTGGTTCAAGGGCGGAAAATTACAGCAAAAAATGTTTTATGGAATACTTGTATTTTTTGTTTTGCAACTATGTGGTTTGGTAAGGCAAGATATTTCGAGTAGTCCAGTGACGTACATAGCACCCCCGCAACAGTGAGTACAACTGAACGCAGCTATTGTCATGAGTACAACGTATGGAGCCTACTTGTGTGAGACTTGTGGGGGGGGGGAGCCCCTCGCAAAATTTAAGGAAAGAAAGAATGCTCTCCCCCCGCCCCCCATGATAAGTTTTTCTAAATTTTAACGTGGTGTTATGTTTTCAAAGAGTGCGTTCTCACACCTCTCCCCCTCCCCCACCCCCGCGCTGTGGTTGTTGCGGTAGTTCTATGTACGTCACTGGACTACTCGATATATCTTGCCTTACCAAACCACATAGTTGCGAAACAAAAAATACAAGTATTCCATAAAATATTATTAGCTGTAATATTATTAGCTTGAACCAAGGCTGAGGCAGAAGTACGTGCAATACACCGACCGACGACCCGGCTATGACAACCGGAGACTACTGTTCGTCCTTGTTAGGTATTCATCAGTCTGGAATAGTCAATAACCGAGCTTACTTTCAGCATCACTTTCAAGTTGAATCGCACCATTACTTGCGGGCTCTCGCTTCCTATTCCTATTCCAAGTCACAACTCAATACAACTGTATTTATGTCGAGGACTGCCTACTAAGTGCCTTGCCTCCATTATTTTATATACCGATAGATGGCAGCACCATCACCGGATCGAACAGTAAATGAGAATTTTGAACTAGTCCAGGAGCTAATAGCTACCTAGTACTAGCACCCCCAGAGGTATCGTTTCACTTGGAGGACATTGAGACCACGAGCATATTTAACGTCGCCCAGTCCCCTTTAATGACGACGGTGGGTCTTCGACCATCGAGGTCCGAACTCAGGACCCTCCGGCCCCGAATCCGACACTCTACCGATCGGGCTACCACGGCCCGGCTCTCGCTTGCATACTTAATTACTTTTGGCGACCAGTTTGTTGGTAATCTCGGCTCCAATGAAAGAACATCAAGACCAGTGGTCGGCAACCTAAATTAATTGACGATCTGCTTTCCAACTTCGGCGAACACCTAGATCAACTTCGGAGGGGGAAGGGGGGGGGGGGAGAGTTATGCACACACGTTACGCTTCTCTAATACAACTTTAAAAAGTTAAAACTTCTACTTTTGACTTTTTTTTTAATTTCTAAACTTCTGAAATTCAGAACTAAATTTACAATTTAAATTTTTCAAAAACATTACTGCTTTATTCTAAAAATAAAATAATAATTTGTAACGGATCCGGTGAGACTTCCAACTTTCTTGAAAGGACGACACAGTTCTTGATAAAAACACAGGAGCTTTATTTACACTATGTACAGAAGAAATCGTCAACAACTGCTAAATTAATCATCAGCAATTAAACAAATATCACTCAACACCGTAAACTCAACGGTTACACACGTATTTACTTCCAAATACGAAAACAACACAGCGAAATGCCTCGCAATAAACAGAGCTAATACCCTCTCAGTACGAATTCTCAATCGAAACTCCACTATTTATCACGCGGGACCCTTTTATAAACATCGAAAGAAATCTCTCAAATATTCCAAAAAATTATAAAATTCCAAACGCTTCTAGAAAATAGTAGACCGTTATCAAATGTTATCAATGAACAAAAAAAGAAATAGGGGGGTCGTATACTTCAGCCGAATGAAAAGGGGTTGTATATTCATTGCGGGAAACTATTTACAGGTTACGTTACTACAATAATTACTATTTACAGGATTTGTAACAAATTCATTGACTTCAATTTACAGTTAGAGTTAACCCTTAATGTGAGTCTTTCGCAACTTTTTACTAATTTAAAAAAAAAAATGTGAAATCCTGTTCGAAACATTTTCTTACTTAAAAAAAATTTGCAAAACATTGATATCAAGTTTAATTTGCTAATCTATAGTAACTTTTGCGGAGAACAAAAGGCAAAACGTTTTTTTTTTTCCTTTTAATATTAAAATTTGTGGCATTTCCAGCGATTTGAAAAAGTTGTGAAATATTTTCTAAGAACTTTTGATTTAAAAGTTGAGCCCGTTTGTTTTTTCAGAAAAATATATTTATTGAAGTTACTCTGACAAAAAATAAAGAAAAAAAAAAAAAAACTTCAGATCCTGAAAGTTGCCGCGATTGATTGAAAATTGACCCGAGATCGACTGGTCGCTCACGATCGGCGGGTTGCCCACCGCTGAATTGAATGTTTCGAACTAATGAGTCCATAACGAAGACGAAACTGCAGTCTCTGGAGGCCATAACCAGGCTCAGTGGCTGCGCGGGAGCAAAAGTCTGCGATGCAGTTTTGCGTTGCCCTTTTAATCATAAAATATTTTCAGACAAATCTTTGAATTCATAGAGTTAATTTTTGTAGGAAGTATATTGGCACTTAGATTTACCAATAGGGAAGTTTTCGATTTTTCAATTTTATTTTTATATGATAGAGTAACATTTATGAACATCATAGGTGAAAAAATTTTTGCGATACCATAAGTAGTTTTTTTAAAATTAATTTTTAAAGTTCAAGCCCTTGTGACGTCAAATGGCATAGGAAGTGACGTCATGCCCTCTTCCGATAGGAGAGAAACGCTAGCGAACCGGTTCCCATGTCATGGGAGAAACCGAAGAACGTGCATTCGACTTCGAAGACGAAACGTAAAAGGCTTATCTCCTCGCATTAATTCGTTTTTGGAACATTAAACCTCTCATCCTCTCGAAAATATTCGAATATCATCATTGATATTATTTGAGGAAGATTATTTAGATTGTGCTTTTTAACGAATCCGGCCTCCATAGTGTGTTCAAAAGGATTATTGAATTTCTAAAAAATAAAAATATCAGCGCGCTCAAAATGTTCCTAGCGAAAACAAGGGATCTTCGGCGGAAGGCTGCCCATTCACGCCCTGTGACGTAGGCTCGTGACGTTTCAGAAGCGCGCACTTTTGCGCGTGGATTTTTAAAAATTCATTAAAAATCAATCGCGGTGTTTAAAAATTCGGCGATGGTGAATTTTTTAGTTTTGAGGGTCAATTACCAATATTCAATAGCCAAAATATGAACATTTAATAGGTTGCAACTTCCCTATTCACATCTTAATTGCTCTGACAAAAACATTTTCGTGACTAGTGGTGCAATCAAAAAGAAGTTTTTTGGTGGTAGGGGGAGGGTCACATTGAAGAGAAAACGAGCTGATGTGCGCATCACATGACTTCCTTTTACTCCAATTTAATGTCATTTCCCCATTGCTGGCAATTTTAATGTGATTCAATAGTTAATTCGCTAAATATCACTAACAGTGGCCAAATTGAAACCGGGTTTAAAAATAAATAAATAAATCGCCAAATTTGTCGCCAAGTTGGTGACAAAACTTGGCGACCAAAAGACCAGCGATATATCGTCAAGTGTCCGCCAAATTATAACTCCACTTGAGTTTGCATCGAAATTAACAGTGATTTCCCCCAAAAAGGTGCAATGCAACCAAAAGGGGAGGTGCACAACTAGACCCCACTAGGAGTCTACTTACCTAATTTCAACTTTCTATACCATTCTTGAGTTATGCGACATACATACGCACATACGGACGTCACGAGAAAACTCGTTGAAATTAACTCGGGGATTGTCAAAATGGAAATTTCGGGGGTCTATACGTTCTTATGCACTTATCCACGTGTGGTCGGGTTGAAAAAAATTCAACATTCATTCAGGGGTGAGCAAAGTGGAAATTAAGGCCGATTTTTGAGTGAAACTTTTTTCGCGAATACAATACTTCCTTTTTTATAAAAGTAAGTAAAAATGACCTGATATAAAGGGGGAATCCGGGGGTTCTCCACCGGAAATTTTTTAAAATTTGTTGTTTAAAAAAGCCATTTCAGGCTTTCTTTGCTGAATGTTAGGGGAAAAAAGGTACATGGGTCTCAGCGCCATTGACTAAGTTGTCAGCATATTGCACGCATATTATTTTCATTTGAAGTTCTTTTATCTTTTTGATATTTTTCTTTCCAGCATGGAACACGACGGGGGCCAACTGCAGCTTCAGCGAGCAGTGCGACTACGACCACGGTCTCTGCGCGAATGACGTCTGCGCATGCGAGAGGAGATTCACGTCATCAGACGAAGGCGTATGCCAACCCGTCAGTACGTATTCACATGACCAGAATAGGGTCGTTTCCGAAATCTTAAAAGTATTTTTATTTCTGAAAGAGCATGCTTAAAAACATAGGATCTGACCATTTTTTAAATAATTTTTGACTAAGTTTAATACTTTTAAGAAATTACTTTAATCGATGCGCTTCCATTGTTGACGCTTCTGCCGATGACATCACAAATGATGAAATGCCATTCACAGAGCACGATATTTAATTCGCTTCTTTACTCACATATACTGGCAGCGATAGGGTTGATAGCAAACGTAGAGCACAATATTTAATTCGCTTCCTGGCCGTGGTAGCCCGATCGGTAGAGTGTCGGATTCGGGGCCGGAGGGTCCTGGGTTCGAACCTCGATGGTCGAAGACCCACCGTCGTCATTAAAGGGGACTGGGCGACGTTAAATAGGCTCGTGGTCTCAATGTCCTCCAAGTGAAACGATACCTCTGGGGGTGCTAGCACCAGGTAGCTATTAGCTCCTGGACTAGTTCTAAATTCTCATTAACTGTTCGATCCGGTGATGGTGCTGCCATCTATTGGTATATAAAATAATGGAGGCAAGGCACTTAGTATGCAGTCCTCGACATAAATACAGTTGTAGTCAGTTGTGACTCTGAATAGGGATAGGAATTCGCTTCCTGACTAGCATAACGTGGAAACGAGGTAGACGGATGTGCCACAGTACATCATTTGTGACGTCATAAAGACCACGCCTTTTTTTTTTTTTCAAAATCTTAAAAAATTAATTAAAAATCAAACGTGGAGAAAATGAAAGTTTTTCTCGCTCCATGTTCCTTTTTTTTTTTTTGCTTATTCTATCAATTTTAGTGACTAAAAGTTGTACTTATGACTAAAGGAAACAACCCCATTAGGAAGTTGATGTTTGATACTATTTAATTTTTCATCCACCAAGACGGGTCCTTTTTCCGTTTCAGAGAATGACTTCTACGAAAATAATTAACAATCGTTCGGTTAAAATCATCTGAAATACGGCTCTAATTTTAGACGTAAAAATATGTTTAGACGATGCATTTCTGATTTTAAAAACTTCAATTCGTCAAAAATGAATTTTATTTATTTATTTATTTATTTTTTAGAACTTTGGTCATTTTTAGTTTGTTGAGACTCATTCATGATTTTTTTTTAATTATGTACTTTATTCAATTTTTAGCATTTTTCTTTCTGTTTTAGAAAATAAGTTTTTTTTTTCGGTTTTATAAATATTTTTAATTATTATTATTTTTTGTTGTTCGTTTTAATGAATTTTGAATGATCTTTTTCATTTTACCAGCATTTCTCTTTTTAAAAAAATATATTCAGTTTCGATCGCTAGTAAATTTTAGGTATTAAAATTAGAAACATTTGAATCTTGTTATTCTTACCTTACTACAATTTCAGACAATAAAGTTCAGTACATGAAGTCCGAACGGTGCACTGGCAACACTATCGAAACAAAACGCTGCACCTGCATGGCGGCAGGTGTTGACCATCTGCCCCCGCTGTTGTTCAGTTTTTTTTTTTTTAATTAAACACAAAAAAACATCCCTATGCACCACATAGTATCACATAGGGCCAGAAGGTAAGATGCACTACAGTACAAAATACACAAAATAAAATGAACACAATTAAACAGAATTGAGAGGGAAAAAAACACAAACACAAAGGTTTTAAAAGGTAAATGGGTACAAAAAAGTCAAACAATTGAATTCCTTAAACGTTTAAGTAGAGGAAAAGCTTCGACAGTCTGAACCAGAAACAACAAGTGTTCTGGAGTTTCTTTATCCTGGCCACAATCACACACGTTACTAGCAGAAATATTAAATCTATGCAGGCAGTCTTTGAAATTACCATGTCCAGTAAGAAACTGAGTGGGGAAAAAAAAAAAAACAGTTTTGAGGTGTTGCTGCTTCAATCTAAAGAAAATAGTGGGAAGGAAGCGCTTGGTCCAATTTCCTTTTTTTGAAGACAGATACTCTGACTTTTTGTCACTAAAATTGATAGAATATGCAAAAAAAAAAAAAAAAAAAACATGGACCCAGAAAATACTTTCATTTTTCCAGCAGTTATTTTTTTAATTAATTTTTTAAAATGTCCGATTTTCAAACAAGGCGTAGTCTTGATGACGTCACAAATGATGCACGATGGCGCATCTTTCTACTGCGTTTCCACGTTATGATAATCAAGAAACGAATTGAAATTGCGCTCTACACTTTCTATCAACCCTATCGTTGCCAATACACGTGAGTAAAGATGCGAATTAAATATTTTGCTCTGTGAATGGCATTTCATCATTTGTGATGTCATCGGCAGGAAATGTAAACAATGAAAGCTCACCGATTTAAGTAATTTTTTTTAAATAATAAATTTAAACAAATTATTTAAAATTATGGTCAGATCCTATGTTTTTAAGCATGCTCTTTCAGAAAAAAAAAAATACTTTTAAAATTTTCGAAATAACCCCATTCCAATCCTTAATAGCTTTATAAGAGTACAACAGTTTCGATGACGAAGGCAGTTTAGCTACATCTAAGGGAACGTCGTTTGTGCTCCATGTAACACTTGTTTTACAAAGTGCTTGTTCAGTGCGTTGATCTTTGACTGAGAGCAGAGAAATGAATGAGAAAAAAATCAATTTAAAGTTTTGTTTGAAGCGTAGCCAAACTCCGAAAAAAATTTTTTTTCCACCATGTTCACCAGATCTCAGTCCTCCACATTTCTTCCTATTCCCACGACTCGAATTCTCTTTGAAAGGAAATAGATTTGACAATATTCCTGACATCCAACGCAACGTGACAAGGCTTTTGAACTTCATCCCAAAAGAAAACATCTTGCAAAATTTACAGGACATCTATAGCAGATCTCAGCGGTGCATAGTCACGCATAGTCATGAGAAGTGATTATTTCGAATGACAGTCGAGAAATTTTAATCTAATTTTATGTTACAGTACTATTCTCTGAGCTTTATTGCCAGAGGTTGTTTAATAACAATTGTTCAAGTTGAACTTAATTTTTTGAGGCGAAAGAATTTGTTTTTGGCATTCTCTGGGACTAGAAAACCGCCCGTCAAGGTATGACGGGTGAAAGTTGCTTCTACATTTGAACGAAGCCAGTGCCTGTTTGATGGTATTTTGATAGTTGAAATTTTAACCCTAACTCCAGTGGATGAACACTGAACTCCAGTAGGTAGCGTTCATTGTTGACCGCTTTTTCCTTTCTTCATTCTCCTAATATGACAGTCTTACCAGTAAAACAGTTAAGATACCGTATCCAGTTCAGCCCTGTCAAAATAAAGCATTTCCCTGCATGTCAAACATTCTCAAAAAGTATTATCAAACTAGCATGCCGTGGCACGAGTTTCATTGTTGATGACGTCAGGAGTGTTACTCGATCATTCCCTATTATATATATGAGGATTTGCTAAAATTAAGAACTGTTAATAAAACAATTAAAACTCTTAGACAATAATAGCCTATACATTCCTTATGTGATGTAAACGTTAGTAAAAAAACAAGCAAGAAAAAAAATAAGGTAAATATATATAAAGAAAGCATAAGCAAAAATAAATAAATAAATAAAAATAAATAAATAAATAAATAAAAATAAATAAATAAATAAATATAAATAAATAAATAAATAAATAAATAAATAAAAATAAATAAATAAATAAATAAAAATAAAAATAAAATAAACAAGAAAAAAAATAATTTGAATTTTGACATCTTGAATTCAAATTATGTTTTTCGCAATCACGAGTGTGTGTGTGTGTGTGTGTGTGTATGTAGGCGTGTGTGGGAGGGTATGTGTGTTTGTGTGTAGGAGGCATGTGTCTGTGTGTAGGCATGTGTGTTTGTGTCTGCATGCAGGTATGAGGGTGTGGGTACTTGTGTGTATGAGTGTTTGTGTGTGCGGGGGGATGTGTTTGTGTCTGGGGGGGGGGAATGTGTATGTGTGTGTAGGTATATGTTTGTGTCTGTGTGCAGGCATGAGTGTGTGGATAGCTGTGTGTAGGTGTGTGTGTATGTGTAGGTGTCTGTATGTGTTTGAGTGTGTATGTGTTTGTGTATGTGTGTAGGTGTATGTACGTGTGTGTATGTGTGTGTGTGTACGTGCGTGTATGTATGCGTGTAAGTGTAGGATATTGACGCAACGTGGAGACTGTTTTCGCTAGAGGAGCAGCATCGTGAGGAGCCGGTCGACGGTGATGCTGCAGAGGGTGCTGGCGGGAAAATAAAATGATAGCTCATCAAAACAATCAAATGAAAGCAATAAGCAATCGTGATTGCTCAATAAGGAAGTAAATAAAATCAAGAAGAAAAAATCCGCATCGAAAATGCTCACACGATACAAGTTTTAAATACCATCTCCTTTCGTAACCGCAAATAATCCTATCTTTCACCTCCCTGTGCAAATATTTGTGCGTCACAGATTTTAGGAATTGTTTCTAAAACTTCAACGCAAGCACCGGTGATTCTAATTGACAAGGTTTCAATCCTGATTGCAACGAACAGGTTGCTACTTCTCTGAGTTCCAAACAAATGCCATTTTTTATCTCTAGACAGATAATAATCGAACAATCAACTTTTTATCTTTGGCATTAGTGCTTTGCAGACGACTTGATAGCGTCTGTCTTTCTCTCCTGTTTATTTTTTCCTTAATTTTATTTTAATAAACTAGTGGTATCCGCACGACTTTGCCCGTGGTAGAAAATTAAAAGGTCATTTGGTTCGCTTGTACATTTACGAATAATGGATGGTGAATTTTTCGCCAGTATGCCATGCTTGTCCATGTTATGGTAATTTACTCGTCCACGTTATTGTAATTCGCTCGGTAAAATGTTCTTAAAATTGGAACTGAAGAGGAACAAAATCGAATTTTCGAAAAATCGCTTCGAGGTGCACACCCCATTGCTAGAAACTAACTTTGTGCCAAATTTCATGAAAATCGGCCGAACGGTCTAGGCGCTATGCGCGTAACAGAGATCCAGACATCCTACAGACATCCAAACATCCTCTGGACATCCAGACAGAGAGACTTTCAGCTTTATTATTAGTAAAGATGTAGCATTGTTTTTTTAGTTCATTGTATTTTTTAACCCCCCTTCCCATGCTGATGAAGTTTGGGGGAGGGGTTGAGCACCCTCTTTCAGTTGAAATAAGATGCCAAAATTCTTCCAGTATATTGCTACCCACAAATCTAAAAATATGGAGGGGTGTCCTGTTATCTAGGAGAAACTTTTTTTTTAACATGTATTTTTGAACCACCCTAATGCACCCCCATTAAATTTTGTTTCTGCATCTTTACAGAAAAAAGTGATCTGATACCCATAGCAGTGGGTGCGGCACTGGCTGCCATTGTGCTCTTAACGCTGGGCGCTTATTTCTGGATGTCGAGGAAGAAAAAGTGAAAGATCAGCCTGCCTTTTTCTCTCACAATGACAACTCAACTCGCTCTTGGGACCAGCAAAGCTAAAATGATCATGGATGTCGGCAGTAAAAAGTGCTTCGCGGCGCCAAAGACTTTATGGGGATGCATCAACGTCGTCATGATTCAGAATTTATATTTATAATAAATGGTTATTTTTTATAAAAAAGAATAGAGTGAATGATTCTTACAATTATTGACAATTATTGTGCATTGAGTGAGTTTGAACTCGGTTGGCGGAGGCAGGAGTGCCCACAGGGGCGGATTATGGCGCAAGTTGTGCCATCATTTTTTTTGGGGGGGGGGGAGATTTTTAATTATTTTGAATTTTTTATTTAAATTTATTAATTGATTTATTTTTAATTAATTTTTAATTTTTTGTTTTATTTTATTCTGTTTATAATTTTCTTCATTTATTTATTTAGTTTGTGTGTGTGTATGTCATTGCCATAGCGCATAACTTTTCTAATAAAATAATAATTTTTATAAAAAATAATAAATAAAAAATAATTAAAAAATGAATAAATAAAATTTAAAAAAAAGGAAACGAGGGTTGACATTTGGGGGGGGGGGATTTTCAATTATATTTATTTATTATTTTGATTTTATTAATTGATTTACTTATATTTCATTTTTAATTTTCTTTTGTTTTATTTTATTCTGTTTATATTTTATTTCATTTTTTTTATTTAGTTTGTGTGTGTGTGAATGTCATTGGCGTAGCACAGAACTTTTCTAATAAAATAAAAATTTTTTAAAAATAAATAAATGAAAAATATTTAAAAAATAAATGAATAAAATAAAAAAAAGGGAGAGAGGGTTGACATTTGGAGGGGGGGAGGTGGAATTTGTGCCAATGAACTTGGGGGGATGGGCACCTCTGGGCGGAGGTAAGCTAAGTAACGTGACGCTTGGAGATGTAGTTGTGCTGCGGAAAGATGGGGGAAGAACTGGAAGCGAAAACGGAAAAGTTTATTTTGTTAAAGGTAGAATCAGCGGGAACGCGCAAGCACTGAATTTTTGCTGCTTGCTCATTGTCGCTGATCCTACGCATTACAAAATAAAGTGTTCTGGTTCCGAATCCAGACCATCCGCCAATAAAATAAATAAATAGAATTTAAAAAAAACCCTTGTCCTGTGAGCACTAGAGATGAGACGGGCTCAGCCCAGGCCCGACAGACCGGGCCCGAAGCGAGCTCGGGCTCTAGAACCGAAGATAGATTTCGGGCTCGGGCGGGCTCGGATTAAAGCTAAGATATTCAATCGTCCATCTCTAAACAAGTTCAAAGCAAAAAAAAAAAAAAAAAAAACATTATCATGTTGTGAGAAAAAGAAACGAACATTTAAATCAATTCAATCAATGTGAAAATTTAACCAAAAAAAAAATAATAATAATAATAATGTTAAATAAATAAATAAATAAATAAAATAACGCTTAATTTATGTATATACTTTTTGGCGATTACTATTGCAATATGCCACACAGTAATGCATGTAAAATGGAGCATTTTGAGAAAATTTAGAAACTTCTGTTAATGAAGAACACTCAACAACATTTTTCATTGACAGAGAGATAAAAAAAAGAACCAATCGCAGTTGCAATACAAGTACCCATATCATGGGCGCCCATATGCAAAATTGTAGGGGGGGGGGGGCAGATATTTTAACCATGGAAGCAGATTTCAGGACAGATTAGAGTCATTAAAATTTCACATTTTTAATAACTTATTCATTAATGACTGGAGAAGAAATGTTTTTACATTTTTGCAAAGAAAAAAGTACTAAAAGCAAGAAAGTTCTAATTTCTAGGGGGGGGGGGCCTCGAGCCCCCCCCCCCCTCTCCCCTATATGGGCGCTCTTGACCCATATATTTAGTTGTTGTAAAACAACAGCTGAGATTAGCACTTCATTAAATCATGTCAGACTAGAAGGTTTTTGATACAAGAAAGTTTCCTTCGGGTTCGGGCGGACTGGGCTTTTGGTTCGAGACTATTTCACCCGGACTCGGCTACAAGTTTTCGGGCTCGTGCTCCCAAAAATGAGCCCGAAGTCATCTCTAGCGGGCACCCCTGTTTTACCAAAGAAAAGGTTCGTCCCGTCAATGTCCACTCCAGAGGGGTTTGTTTTTAATTTTCTTTAAGTAAATCCTGTAGAAACCTGTGTAGTTCTTTTAAAGTTACTTAAAAACAGTTTACAAGTAACTCTTGATATAAGTTGATTCATAAGAAAGAAAAAAAAAGTATCTGACTTTAATTACAAATCTGTTCTTGAAATTACTAGTTACACACTCCATTCTTGATTCTTTTCACAAAATCTTCTTTTACTCGAAACTGTGTTAGAATGATATGGCTGATGATTAGAGTGTTATACCAATCTTCATTCTAAACCTCAGCGTATTACAATCACTATAATACATATAACAATACAGTAGACCCTCGTTTTACGCGGCTTTATTTTACGCGGTTTCAATTATACGCGGTTTAAGATTTGGCACCTTTATTTTATTTTACGCGGATGAGTTTCAGTTTTACGCTGATGTGACAATGCAAAGAGCTAAAATTTCCCCCTATTTCAAACACCAAACTCCTAAAGATTGCAGATTACGCGTAATCAACTACATTTTGTCGTGCTAATAATCGAGCTTGGGCCACTGGAGACATTTTATGCGATGGGTTCCAGAGCTCTTTCCAGAAGTTAAGTTATTAAACTCACACAGTTCAGAACTCACTGGAAGAAGAGCTTTTAGGAGTGATGAAGGAGGCCAAAAGCAACGAGGATACCGACGTTGCTGACGCACAACCGAAATCGTTCACATTGAAAATTTTAAGCCATTCCTAGACAATAGAAATGATCTTTCTGATTTGTTAGTGATGAAAGATTCTATCATGGAAATGACGCAAGTGATCGTGGATGCGTTAATGCTCTGCAAAGAATTACAGAGAAAAATTCTTAATGACTGTCGAAAGACAATTATAGCCACCTCCTCTTTATAAACAGAACACGAAATTAACTAATGTTTTCTTTATGCATGTTGGGCATAAAAGTCGATATAAGTACACATTAAACTTATTATACAATTAATTAGTCATCACTAGAATGAAGTATTTTGTTATCTACGGAACCAAACCCCTATTTTAACACTAGCATTAGGTCTCCATTTACGCGGTTTCGATTCACGCGGCATTTCCGTGGAATGTAACCACCGCGTAAAACGAGGTTCTACTGTAATTAGAAATAAATTGCGCCAAGTTCTACAAGCGTTCTCCCCCCCCCCCTCCCCTCTTCCTCAGGTCTTGGTCAATGTAGAGAGTCATCGGCTGCATTTTCCTTAATATTTTACTACTACAGTTGCTCCCTCCCTGATTTTTATTCTGAAATCGGTCACTAATCTACTAGCACCAAAGCTACTAAGCACGATAAGTTCTGGAGAAAAAATGCACATTGTGTATTTTACAGATCTTGAAACAGGGGTGCTCATCCCCCGCCCCCAAGTTCAATGACGTAAATCCCCCCTCCATTTTTCTCAACCCTCTTTCCTTTTTTTCATTTGTTTATTTTTTAGCTCTCTTTTTTTATTTTATTTATTTTTTTAAACATTTTTATTTACTTATTTTTAATTATTATTATTATTATTTTATTAGAAAAGTTCTGAGCTACGCCAATGACATACACACACACACACATAAACTAAATAAATAGACGGAATAAAATATAAACAAAATAAAATAACATAAAATAAAAAAAAATAAATATGAATCAGTAAATAAATTTAAATAAATAAATGGAAAAAATTAAAAATACCCCCCCCCCATTTTGAAATTTCAGATGTGCATAATGCTTTTGGTGTGCGTGTTGTGTGTGTGTGTGTGTGGGGGGGGGGGGGGGTTCGGAGCAGCAGCATTTTGAACATTTTCTTATTTTTAGAGGAACTAGGAAAAAAGAGAAAAAAGAAAGGAAATAGAACAAGGGTGGAGGGAGTAGAATTACCTGATCAATAAAAGCTGTAACTATTGAATAAGTTTAATCTAAAGATTTCTTTTGAAAAGAAATTTCACTCATTAATTTCTTTCAAAAAAAAAAAAAAAAAATGGAATAAGTAAAACGTGATGTAGAGACTTGAAGAAAGCTGGATAATTTCAACAGTTTCAAATGTTTGCCCGCGTCGGAAAAATCGACGATCAGGCACTGCTCAAATTTGTACAATCATTTTGTAAAAGGCCTCCACAGAATTCTCCAATCGGGCACCGCATCTGCTAAGGCTGGCTCTGTGCCGTCTCCCCTTCACGCAATATTTTAATTACTTTTGTGTCTGTTTATTTAATGAAAGCTTCAATTGAAATTGAAAACATGGAACTTTCTTAAAACTTCTGAGAATTTTGCGAAGCCCTATCTGCGCGAGGCCGTCGGCAGTCGCCAACGCCTAGCGCCGCCACTGAACAGTGGCGTATTTCATTGAAAATCGTAAGTGTACGAACACTTTTGGGAGCCACTGTAATGTCCGAAAGACGACGCTGTTGTAGCAAAAAAAAAAAAAAAACCTAAGCCCTTTTTTTCTTCATAATGTGCAAGACGCAATTTCAATTAATTGAGATATGATGAAATGAATTTGCTTGTTTTTAAAGAATCTATAGTTCCAATGTAAGTAAGAATGTCGTCCCAATTTGAGTTTGTGATTAAAATTTATACTAATGGCAGTTGCTTAACAAGAATGATTTATGAAAAACTTCAAGCGCAAAGAAGTCGGTAAGTGAATTTTGAATTTTTATTTTATCGAAAATGACTACAAAAATATTTACTATTTACATGTAAGACAGTTTTGAAAGATCAAATGATATAGTTTCAGATTCATTTCAGATTTTGATATCTATCAATTAAATTTAGTGGATAAAAATGCGAAATTGTTTTGTAGAATTAGTAGAACTGCTTAATCAGATTTGAAAAACATGTTGATGAATATCCTGAAAAAATATATTTTGTTCAAATAGATTAATTTCTGCTAAATAGAGAAACTTTGAAGTTAAGAATTGTATTTGGGTGACGCTATTACCGAGTTAAAAACTGAATTTAATCCTAAGGATGTGTATAATTGAATTAAATTTCATCGTCTGTAAACTGGAAATATCTACGAAAGGCCAACGTTCTCAGATTTAGTTAATGCTAGTGTACACAATATTGCAAACTTATAAAACGCACCAAAATTTGTCGTTTTTAGAATTTAACAATCATTACTATTTCTGATTGCAATTATTCTGATTGTAACCGTTCTGAAGAATATGTTTCAAATAAGCGCGAACAAATTTTTGTTCGTGTAAAAAGGGTCATGTTATTATTGCATGAAATCTTCGGCTGCAATTTTAAACTTAGTTGACAACGGTAATGAAATAGTTCTTTCTCTTAAAGTAGTAGATGAAAAAAAAAAAGTTAAAATAATAAGTGAGACATTTTAATGCATCTTTATGTTGCAGAAAACTGGTCATGATATAAAAAAGTGGTTTGAATGGCTGTTAAAAAAGGAAAATATTCCAAAGTTAACTGATTTCATTGAATTTTTGAAAAATTATACCAAAATGCTCAGAACTGCGAATCGCGATGTAAAAAGTGCATTTCACTTAAAGCGACAGGTAAAATTCTAACTCTACAGTATCCCAGAGAGATCACAATGAACAAAAAGGTCCCAACGTTTTAAATTCGAACGTGCAAAAAGCAGTTCAATTTGTGAAAATAATAATAATAATAATAAGGATTTCACACGTTTGTCCAATATTTGCGGAACTAATTTTTGTCAAAGAAGTAACAAATTTAGGTTTTTGGTCCTTCGGAATCGCATGTTGATGAAAAACGAATCACTATCAATTTGCGCTTGAAGTTTGTATGCGCTATAACACGGTTAATTCGTACCGTGCTATGTCGAAACCATGTTATACGAAATTTATTTGTTTATTTAAATAATTATTTTAGTTTATATGTATGTAAATAACATAACTCAGGGCAATACGTACCGTGTTGTATCGAAACCAAGTTTCGAGTTATATCGAAGCTGTCTTATGCGAAACTTGGATATTATTGTAGATCAAGGCAATGTATATCGTGTTATATGATAGTCACGTCATAGGGTGTCAAATTTTATCATAACTGAAACCGTTCTAATAAAACATACAAAACCCGCTGTTTACTTTCATAGAAAGAAAAAAGAAGAAACTTTAATCAAATTCATTTACAAAGAACAAAACGCATACTGTGAAAAAGAAAATTAGAGATTTTCTGCAGCAATAAAAATTGTCTGAGCAACAACAACGAAAAAATATATGTATAAAATAAAATAAATAGAATTATTCTATTGCTATTTTTTTTTTAAATCGTTTGCCAAATTTAGCTTAATTCGCAACTCCAGAGCTCGAATACGTTACCTCGCGGTGATTAATAATACTAAGGAAAAAGGTAAAACATTTCATTCCACGTGTTTTCTTTGGGGTAAATCACAGGCTTCAGACAGTTTGTGGTGTAATGTAATTTCAGAAAAACAGAAAAGAAAGCTTCCCACAAGTTACGGCATTTGTTTTACCTTTTTCATCTGCCATTAGACAGTGGTTTCAGCGCCCCCTAGAGTTTATTGGAGTTGCGAATATTATTTTCAACGTTTTTTAAGTGGAATTAAAATAAAATTCATTTTTTCAAAAATCGCGTTATATCAAAACCGTGTAATATTAACTTCCAACTTTTATGCCATGTGATATCGAATCCGTGTTCTCATAATGGCAAAATTTATTCCATGTAATATCAAAACCGTGTTATGCGAGTTCCGTATTATGCGAGGGGCGCACGAGGGTTCCACATTGATGTGACAGACAGTACAATTTAATAAGTAAGTTCAATGTCTTACGTTCTCTTATTAGTGTGGTTAGTAGTGAAGTCGAGTTATTATTTTTATATCATTTTCAGAGTTTTGTGCGTGTTTCTAAGACCGCTTTTGTAACTGATGAAAGAAACAAAAAGAAAATAATTTCATGTTTCTCCCCCTAAAGAAGTTAAACATTTTTTTCAGTGATCCATTTATCTTGTATTTTTAAATGATAATGCAACTGAATTTCATTGCAAGGATCTATGGTTGACAGGCCCTGATTTACCATTAGGCTTAGGGACCTCCTAGCGTCAGGTGCCTCCAAAAAAAAAAAAGAATCAATCCGTCATTTTAAATATTGCCGGTGGGGGGGGGGGGGGTCGGGCAAAGAATCATTTTATAGGAAAAAGGCAACAAAATACATAAATACATTATGGCTCGCAAATCCTGCCCCTTGATCGTCCAAATGACGGTCCTGCAGACCATATAAAAATTGTACGAAAATATGGCTACACTGCCGTGCTAAGCACAAAAGTCGTATCTGCACTTTTTATCAAAATTGAGTTACGGTCCCCAAGTTATTCATTGTCACATAATTTACCTAAATACAGTGTTTTATGGTCATTTGTGAATGGGAAATATTTTTTTAAAAAATCTTAAAAATTTGCCATACGTATCAAACACATGGAAGCACACAACTTTCGGCATTTTCTCATTTTGAGCTCAGATGCAGGTTCGAGTTAGAACGGAAGTATAATGGGGTCGTTTCCAAAATTTTAAAAGTATTTTTTTCTGAAAGAACATGCTTAAAAACATAGGATCTGACCAGTTTTTAAATAATTTGTTTAAGTTTAATATTTTTAAAAACTTACTTAAATCGGTGCGCTTTCATTGTTTACGTTTCTTGCCGATGATATCACAAATGATGAAATGCCATTCAGTGTTGCCACTCACGGTCCAAAATATTTATTTCGCATCTTTACTCACGTGTATTGGCAACGATAGGGTTGATAGCAAGCGTAGAGCGCGATTTTAATTCGCTGCTTGATTATCATAACGTGGAAACGCGATAGAAAGATGCGCCAAAGAGCATCATTTGTGACGTCATCAAGACCACGCCTTGTTTGAAAAATCGGACAGTTTAAAAAAGTAATTAAAAAATAACTGTTGGGATAATAAAAGAATTTTCTGGGTCCATGTTATTTTTTTGCTTTTTCTATCAATTTCAGAGACAAAAAGTACTACTTTGGACTGAAGGAAACAACCCCATTCGTTTGAAATAGTGTTTAAAATCAAGAAAGACATATGAAGTGAAAACCAATGTGGCTTTTAACATAAAAACATCCATTTTTTGCTATCTAGGCATTACGTTTAGGAAGTTTCTATCCTCACTGTACATTAACATTGTGACATATGTAATAACAGAAAAGTTCAGCGGTTTCGCCTCTACAGCATTTTCGTCGTTTTGTGCTGTTGAAGGGCATATATGTCGGACCTAGTGTCCTAAAATTCATCAATCAGGCCCTGCTTGATGAGGCTGATCCAATCTGGCGCTATCAGCGATCAAGAAGAAGCAGAGGCGGCGATTGAGACTAAAAAGTGGGCGATGAAGAAAAGACAACTAAAAGCCATAATGCCATAATATTTTTAGCGGCAGCAAAAAAAAAAAAAAAAAAAAAAAAAGTAGGGGAGGGGGAGAGGAAGCGAGAGAGAAACGAGCTGATGTGTGCATCACATGACTTTCTTTTACTCCAATTTAATGTCATTTTCTCATTATTGGCAGTGTACACCGTACCAAATTTCAATTTTCTAGGACATTTCGTTCTTGAGTTATGCGACATACATACGCACATACAGACGTCACGAGAAAACTCGTTGTAATTAACTCGGGAATCGCCAAAATGGATATTTCGCGTGTCCATACGCTCTTAGGCACTTATCCACGTGTGGTCGAGTCGAAAAAAAAAAACAAAAACAAAAAAAAAAAAAAAACTCAACATTCATTCGGGGGTGAGCAAAATGGAAATTAAGGCCGATTTTTGGCTGAAATTTTTTTCGCGAATACAATACTTCCTTTTTTCTAAAAGGAAGTAAAAAAGTACAAAACTTTGCTAAGGCTGGTTCTGAGAGCATATGAGTGGCAACTGATGTAAATCTAACAGCTTAACTCATGTTTTTCTTAAAATTTTGATGCATTATGTACACAATAACTTTCCCCGAAGAAACGCTTAGACTTGAATTAGACTTACATTATTTACCCCAACGTATTTTGGGATGTCACAAACACTTGGTAATAATTTCATTAAGCAAGTTGTTTTAGTTACAAAATTGATTTACTAATATCTAAACAATGAATACATAAACTAAAAGTTACTGCTTGTGCTAAATAATGTTTCGTAAACAGATGTACGAAGCAAAAGTAATTATGATCTGAAAAATTCGACATTTCTGCTTTTTTTTATAATTTCTAGTTTTGGCTTTTAAATTGGAAAATAAAATAAATAAATATGACCCCTAAAAAGGGGGTATCCCCCCTTACCGAATCACTGCCACTGAGAAGAAGGCTTCATGGTTGTTCTTTGTTTCAGCAGTTCAGCAGCGGATACCTCTTAAGTAATAGGTCACTGCAGGTCTATGGTAAATTGCGTTGAGCCGAATTGAAATCAATGCCACCTTTTAGGTATAGACTTGGAATCTCCCCCCCCCCCCCCCCCACCCCGTCGTAAAGTAAAACTTACCTTCATTTTAAAATCTCTACAAAAGCTGCAAACAATCGTACTCCGAAAGTTTAAAAAAGAAACGAAATGAGCTGATGTGTGCATCAAATGACTTCCTTTTAATCCAATTTTAATGTCATTTTCCCATTATTGGCAATTTTAATGCGATTCAATAGTTTACTCTCAAAATATCACCACCAGTGGCCAAATTGAAACCAGATTAAAAAAAAAAAAACGCCAAATTTGTCGCCAACTTGGTGAAAAAACTTGGCGACTGGCCATATATCGCCGTCCGCCAAATTATACAACCACTTGAGATTACATCGAAATTAACAATGATTCCTCCCCCCCTAAAAAGGGGCAAAAGACCTCTTTAGAAATATCCGAATGCAGGGGGAGGTGCACAACTAGACCCCACTAGGAGTCTACGTACCAAATTTCAACTTTCTAGGACATTCCGTTCTTTAGTTATGCGACATACATACCCGCGTACGCACATACAGACGTCACGAGAAAACTCGTTGTAACTCGGGAATCGTCAAAATGGATATTTCGGGTGTTTATATGTTCTTAGGCACTTATCCGCGTATAGTCAGGTTGAAAAAAAAACTTAACATTCATTCGAGGGTGAGCAAAATGGAAATTAAGGCCGAATTTTGAGTGAAATTTTTTTTCGGGAATACAATACTTTCTTTTTTGTAAAAGGAAGTAAAAAGTAACTTTAGTCTTAAGCATCCAGTCCCTGGCATTAAAATTTGGAATTTTTTATTTTTCTGTTTTTTAGTCTATGCTGGAGAATTATCAGGCGACGATATTATTTATAAAATGACGGCGAGGTAATATCTTAAAAATACGACAAGGGCACCCCGATTGGAAGTCATCGATGTATGTTTGCGGAAATCATATTTATATTACTTTGAAAATTTGAGATACATTTGAATAAAAGTTTTGTTCAACAATGGTCTGATCAGCAATGAATTTCCAATTGAAGGCTCGCCTAAATTTTGGCATGAAATTAGTTTAAAACAATTATATTTCATGTTCTAATTACCTTGGAACACTGGAACAAATTTTGTCTGATGCAGAAAAATTCAAGGTTTTTGTAGATATATTTAAATAATTTTTACGAGCATTTATTAATGTTTTTTTTTAATTTTTCCTTTTTCACATTGTTGGACTTAAGCCAAAATACTGATTAAAATTGGAGGAAACTAACAATTAAAAGAGTTAATTAATTAATTTGATTATAGAATATTGCATTGTCATCGGGTCTGAGGTCGCGCGCCAAATTTCAAAAGAATTCGATCGCAGGAAGTGGGCGAAATTTGAGCTGCAAGATTCCGTTACAAGATACATACATACATACAGGTGAAGCTAATAAAAGCGTGTTAAAAAAAAGTGATAAGAGCCCTGCTGCCGTGGGCAGGCAAACGGCAGTATCTGCAGAAATGAGTTTGAAGAAATGTGTGTCGGATTCAATACTAACGAGAGGGAAATGTTGGAATTAGACGTTTCTTTCGCTCCTTTTTTTCAGCGGAAACCAAATAAGCACAAGCATCTTTTTTCTTACTAATAATGAAGCTGAAAGTCTCTCCATCTGGATCTCTGTGACGCGCATAGCGCCTGGACCGTTCGGCCGATTTTCATGAAATTTGGCACAAAGTTAGTTTGTAGCATGGGGGTGTGCACCTCGAAGCGATTTTTTGAAAATTCGATGTGGTTCTTTCTCTATTCCAATTTTAAAAACATTTTTCCGAGCAAAATTATCATAAGATGTACGAGTAAATTACCAAGTCATCACAACGTGGAACCGAAACATGGGCAAGCCAATTGCCGATAAATTCACAATACATTATTTGTAAATATACCGGCGAACCAAAAGACCTTTTAATTTTCTTTTACGGGCAAATCCGTGCGGGTACCACTAGTGTATAATAAAACTAACGTGCAATAGATGAACAAATTGTAAAAAAAAAAAAAAAAAAAATGAAAATTTTTGCAGTTACTGCCCTTTTCCTGCCCACGGGAGCCGAGTCTTCATGAGATATTTACAAACCGAGTGTTGCCTTATGCGATTTTGAAATCGACAAATTTAATATCGCATCATTATTTTGACTCATTTCACTGTCGAATAATTAGATAGAGTATCAGCAGAAGCTCATTCATTTGTTTGATCATTTGATTAATTATCATTCATCACTATTACGGCATGTCAAAAGCTTTCCTGCAGCTGGAAACCATTCCACTATCAAAAGCACTCACTTTATAACCGATCATTCTACAAATCATTCGATCAACGATGAAAGTCACGAACAGTGTTATGGTATCTATAGGTTGCTTTTTTCGCTCTAGTGGAGTTTATTTTAAAGATTTTTTACTACATATAGTTGTGCAACGGAGAGATCGCTTATGAAATGTAAGCGGAAACAGACCGCTACATTTTGTAATAAGTAGAATCAGCAAGATTACGCAAGCTGTTTAAGTTTTTTCTGCTTAGGGGAGGGTGACTCAAAGTAGGTAGATCTTCAAAGAACGCTCGAAAATTGTAATTTTGGGATTTTTATCGCAACAATTTCGGTTTTATTTCTTAGCAGGGTTTTTTAATTTCAAAATAAAAACTGATTTTTGTATTATTTTAAAGCCGATATTTATTTATTATCAAACTTTACAAACATTTGAAAAACCCGCTTTGCCCTAGCAGGGAGCCCAAAGCGGGTAAGCTTAACTAATTGTGATTTGGTACATTTGCCAAACAAATATGAAGTTATAAATGATTAAAATAATTGACTAGCTACCTATCATTATTAAAAAAGAATATAAAGAAGTTGAAATTATCCAATTCAAAGTCAGCACATTAGTTTATAAAACATAAAGAAATAAGTGAATAAATAATTAGACTCATTAATTGCCATCCTAAAAAAAACCTTTTTAAAGTTATACTTATCCTATTAAAATAGAAAATCTAAGTCAGCACAAGAGTCAAGAAATTATGAATAAATATATGATCAAATCCTATACCCACTTCGTCCAAAAACATGTTTTTTATTTCAATAATTATAACCTTAAATTTAAAAAAGAAACAAACGAAACGACTATCGTAGTTTGTAGGTGGATGGTGTCAGAATAATGTAATATTATTGACAATCAAAAAAATATTCTGGTCTTCGACTAAACACAAGTTACAAAGCTTCATTTCTTTTTAGAAATGTATCATTTTTTTTAAACCCTATTCACGCCATGCTGCATCGCTGGGACTGATTAAAACTCGGGTGTGTTCATGTAAATACGACATACGTATGCATCGCCGCTTATAGGCCTTGAGGGGGGGATCCGATGGCCTACCCGTTTTGGGCCACCCTCCCTACGGTTTTTGCTGCGACAACAAAATGAAGTGTTCATCCGCCATCTCTCCGTTGCAACTACTATATGCTACGTCTGTTGTGCCGCACTGAATAATTGGGCTACAATTTTTTTAAATTTGATACAGATTTTTTTTAATTCCCCGTCAGGGTGTTTTTCATTCATTCAAGTGAACTACTATTACACTTTTTAAGTCGAATTTAAGGTCCCTTGCGTACGATATTTTATCTCACATTTCTCTTTTCGATACTTATTTAAGTACTGCAACAGAAAATGAAAAATGAAGATGATTGATAATTTTAGCATAAAAAATAATGAATTTCTCTTTAAAACGCTTTGAATACTACTAAGTGCTCTGTTATCATTGATTTGAAACAAATTCGTGAAAGTAACTGGTCAAATGACTAGAAGAATCTTTATCAAAGATTGGTTTTTAATAATATTTATTTACAAAAGAAACACAATTCGACTGCGACATTTTTTTTACGTAAAAATAAAGTTCCTTTCTTTCGAGCAAAATGCGCGGGAAGCTGGTTCACATCCACAGGTGGCATGCAGGAAGAGAATCACATTGGAAAGTATCCGCGAAGCTACGGAAACTCGACACAGCAGCGTTGATCCTGAAACGACAGAAAGAGAAATATGTAAAATGCAGTCATTTAGGGTAAATAAATGCCGGTTAATTTTGCGCCCCTTATTTTTTTTTTTTTTGCATTTTTGACTTAAAAAACAAACAAACAAGAAAAGCAGTGCTGCACTCTCCTGGTAAGGTTATGAAATGGGTTTGACACACTTTATTTCACAACAAAAAGAAACGAGCTGATGTGTGCATCACATGACTTCCTTTTCTCCAATTTAATGTTATTTCCCCATTATTGGAAAATTTAATGTGATTCAATAGTTAACACTCTAAATATCACCGACAGTGGACAAATTAAAATCAAAATTAAAAAAAAAAAAAAAACGCCAAAAGTTGGCGACAAAACTTGACGACCTAAAGACTGGCGATATATCGCCAACTGCCCGACAAATTATAACCCCACTTGAGTTTACATCGAAATTTACAATGATTTTCCCCCAAAAAGGGGCAAAAGACCCCCTTAGAATCTTCCGAATGCAATCAAAATTGAAGGTACACAACTAGGTCCCACTAGGAGTCCACGTACCAGATTTCAACTTTCTAGGGCATACCGTTTTTGAATTATGCGAGATACATACGCACATACGTACATACAGGACGTCGCGAGAAAACTCGTTGTAATTAACTCGGGAATCGTCAAAATGGATATTTCGGGTGTTTATATGTTCTTATTCACTTATCCACATGTAGTCGGGTGGAAAAAAAAAAGTTTAACATTCATTCGGGGGTGAGCAAATTGGAAATTAAGGCCGAATTTTGAGTGTAAATTTTTTTCGTGAATACAATACTTCCTTTTTTGGAAAAAGGAAGTAAAAATTGCCGAATTTGTCGCCAAGTTGGCGACAAAACTTGGCGACCAACAGACTGGCAATATATCGCCAAGTGTCCGCCAAATTATAACACCACTTGAGTTTGCACCGAAATTAACAATGATTTTCCCCCAAAACGGTGTGAAACACCCCCTTTGGAACATCCGAATGCAACCAAAAGGAGTTTTGCACACTTAGACTCCACTAGGAGTTTACGTACCAAATTTCAACTTTCTAGGACATACCCGTTCTTGAGTTATGCGATATACATACGCACATACATATACATACGTACATACGGACGTCTCGAGAAAAGTCGTTGTAATTAACTGGGGGAATGTCAAAATGGATATTTCGGGTGTCTATACGTTCTTATGCATTTATCCGCGTGTGGTCGGGTTGAAAATAAACCTCAACATTAATTCGGGGGTGAGCAAAGTGGAAATTAAGGCCGAATTTCTAAGTGAAAATTTATCCGCAAATACAATACTTCCTTTTTTGTTAAAGGAAGTAAAAAGGAGGCAGCATTGTGCACAGCTTATTGCATCATTCATTAGTTTTGAAGTGACTATTGGAAGTTATATTTTTTAAGTTGTTGAAACTGCTCTTCTTATTATATGGTAATACTAGCGGTTCCCGCAAGGCTTTGCCCGTTCTAATTGATGATTCGTTCGCTCTACACACGAGTAAACCACTTGAGACAATTCGGTTCAGTGTGGAGGTTCAGCGTTGTGGAGCAGCTGCTCGCAGAGGCGCTCCGATCGGAGGTCCCTGTGACCTCTCCAAAATTTTCTTAATAAGGTAAATTTTGTCTGACGATTCGGTAAAACTTGGAGTTCTATTCGGCAAAATATCATCATTCGGTAAAATTTGGAGTTCCTTTCGGCTACACCAGAGTTTCCCAAACTATGGTCCGCGAGTTCATGACAGGGGTCCGTGGTACTATTCAGCTAAAACTTTAAATAAAAATAAAAAAATAATAATTTGAATTTTTGGCATCTTGAATTCAAATTATGTTTTTCGCAATTACGAGCGTGTGTGTGTATGAATGCGCGCGTGTGTTTGTGTAGGCGCATGTATGTGGGTGCGTGTGTATGTATGTATGTATGTGTGTGCGTGTTGTGTATGCAGTGCTGTGAGTGTGTACGCACGCGTGTGTGTGTAGGCGTTCGTGTGTATGTGTATGCAAGCATATATGTTTGTGTCTGTGTGCAGGCATGAGTGTGTGTATGTGTGTGGTATTCGTGTGTGTGTATGCGCGTGTGTGTGTAGGATATGGACGCAACCTGGAGACGGTTTTCGCAAGAGGAGCAGCATCGTGAGGCCGGTCGACGCGACGGTGGTGCTGGCAGAGGGAGGCGGTGGGAGAATAAAATCAGCGTAACATCAAAAACAGTCAAGAGAGAACAATAAGCAATCGTGATTGCTCAATAAAATTGAGATTGAAGGAAGAGTAAAGATATTTTAATTCATAAAGAAAACACATTTATGAGGGATAAAAAAGTTCTCGCTTAAGTACATGCAGGACGAAACACTCCCCCCCCTCCCTCGGAACTCTCAGAAGTAAACACACTGCACATCAATTAATTTTGTGTACATGACGAAGTTCATATTATTACAAAACTATATATTAAGTAAAATGCAAACATTGAGGCACATTTTTACAGCTGGGATATTATACTTCAAATAAAACGATAGCGAGCGGAGGGTGGTGGCTCCCTATAATTGAGGGAAACTTAAGCAGGCAACATATTGTGAGGACCACGTAGATCCTAATCACAGCATTATGACGCTGCCAGGGTAGGTTTGCCCGAACCATAGTTAATAATTAAAATCCTAATACGCCATAAAAATACAACTCATGTGAAAAATTAGCACATTTAAATTAGGCTAACAGTGTTTTGTTCACTAACTTCGATAGTTTATTTTTATTAGAAAACTTGTTGTAGAAAATTTGGTGATAACATTTTGTTCCTAAATGAATTTCAAATAGAATTTTACTTCCGTTACTCAAAATAGAACAAGGAATAAATAAATTTTCAGGGGGAAAAAAAAGCGTAAAAATGTATTAGAAAAAAACAGATTTAACTGTGTAAAATCTTTTTTTTTTTTATGCTCGCCGAGAAGTGGGGGGGGGGGGGGGGGGGGCCGCAAAGTTCGTAATTTTTTCGGAGGGAGTCCGCGGAGGTCTGAAGTGTGGGAACCTGTGGCGCTACACTATTACAATTCGGTAAAATTTGGAGCTCCATTTGGCAAATTGAGCATTTTGGCCCTCCCAAAATTTTAAGTTCGGGGCACCCTCGCTGCTCGAATAAATCGGCTTATTAGAAGAAAAGTTGATTCAACTAAGTTGGCTTTAAACGAAGTTTAATATCCTAGTTTAAAACCATTTATAGTCGAGACTTCAACATAATGTGATAACTGGAACTATTTTCCTGATATAAGTTTCTCTGTGTCTTTATGCAAATTCAGAAATAATCGCTACATCGACTGAAAGATGTTACTTACATAAGCTTTTAAGTATACTACAGTCAATTCGCGATAACTCGAAGCCCGATAACTCGACTATTACTATAATTCGGAAGTTTATATCAAGTCCCGAACCCTTTGTCTTTAAGTCCATGCTTATTATTCTCAATATCTCAAAGATAACTTCTTTAACTCGAAGTTTTTTTCAAAGCTGACTCGAAATTTATTTCGAAAGAACGAAGAGAGAGAGAGAGAGAAAAAAAAGTGACTATGAGGGAAAAATTAATTCACCTTCACTTGCAATTCCTGCACAATGGACCTCTAAAGCAAGGAGAGCACCCGTTGAGCCGATGTGCGATAAAGGAGTTACACGTGTGGAAATGAGTTAGCTTGTTTTCTTTTGTTATACTGTATTGTTTACACCAGGGACGTCACATGTTGCTGTACTACGAATTAGCTTTTAAGTTATAAAGTCAACTGATTGTACCTTTATTCAAAGGCTGACCAAAATTAAGCAGCGTTCCTGGTCATTCTTTGGTTTGATCATTTGCTAAGTTCATGAGAGACTGAGTGAGTTTTTTTACTATTAAAGGTGTCTACGTAAGTAAGTATTCCTTCAATGAGATTAAAAGAAAAAGAGAAACTTCTAAAGCTGTAGAATCCATGAATCCGAACTTGAAACGAATGAAGATGTGCACCTTTCCTGAAGTAGAATCAGCTCTATTCAAGTAGCTCCAGCAGTATCGAAAGCAAAAACATGATTTTGATTTTTTTCTCTCAATATTTTTGATTAAACTGCGCATATTGTGCTTGAAAACTTTTAAGTTCTGTAATTTTGTCTGTTATATGTATATATTAATTAAAATATTCCGATGGTTTTTGATATTAAAATGTCGAAAATCAAAACTAGCGGGAAGACAAACTTCTGATAAGTCGAAGTTTTCGCCGGTCCTTTTAGATTCGAGTTATCGCGAATTGACTGTATTTAAGGTTTTTGAAAAGTAGAAGGCAGAGTAAAACGGTATACTTTCAATTGTTAAATTGAAGATGTATGTAAATATTTTGGTTTCTTCACCAGATTTTTTGACAAGTGTTTCTGGGTCACCAACTTGGCGACTATATTTGACTCCAAATCCCTTTTTTTTTAAATTTTCATAAAAATAATTGAACCCGGTAAAAGTTTCACCTCTGCCAGTACAGTGTCAAGGTAGGAAAAACAACCTGTCATTGTTATTATATTCCAAGCATAAACAATTCTGTTATTAAAGCACAAAATTGCAAAAATATTACGTTCACGTGTTTTGGAAGCACGAAACAGGCGTATGCCTAGATTTGTGATTTACAACTTACCTTTTTCGAACTGGAATGTATGCTGTTGGATCTCTTACGTCTTCATTGCTGCAATAACCCTGGAATGATAAGATTGAAATTTCAGAGTGCATTCGAGTTTTAGACTAAACGAACTACGTTGCTCAGCGTTACACAGTCTAGCCCCTAACTAGTCTCTTAACTCTAAAACGACTACATGAAATACACCACCAACTCAGTCAATACCAGCCGAGGACTGTAGTTTCGTGCTTCTTAGCACTCATCTGTCCGGCATAGCAGTGACTGAGCTGGAGGTGGAAAACCTCTTAAGGAAGCTCACCTCCAGCTCAGTCACACCTATGCTGGGCTGATGAGTGCTAACAAGCACGAAACTGCAGTCCTCGGTTGGAATTGACTGAGCTGGCCGTGTATTTCATGTATTTTTGCCAAAGCCCTGGCTATTGGGCGGTAACTTAGTGAATCTAAACGACTAGTTTTTCAAAAATACCTTATTCTGAACGTGTTTAAAGTTGATCAAGTTTGCTACAGCATGAATTTAGAACTACAGTCGGACATTCATATATCGAAGTAGCAAATTGCCGCAAAAAATTCGATATATAGAAATTTCGATATATAGAAACGATCTTATTTTATCATAAAAAATCTCTTAAAGCATTAAAATTAAAGCGAATTTTCGTACATGAAACCCAATTTCTAATTTATACGAGCATCGAATCAAACGAAAGTTAATAACTGAAAAATTAACAGAAATTACATTTCTGTGCCTTCATACATCTTTATTCTTCGGCAGTTCAACTTGATTCGCAACATGAGGGGCTTTTCATTTTGACAATATAATCAGGAGAAAAGTAAAAAATCAATCTACTTAACTTGAACGATTTTTACTGAAGCTGAAAAGACTGGGAGTGATAATCAACAGACAAAAAGGATAACTTGAAACTGATTTTACAGTGTTACTGGTTACAACTAAGATTTGAAATAAACTTGAAGGAATTTAAGAACTCCAGAACGGAACAACGACCTATCTACACACCCCTCAAACCCAGATTTCTTATGAGTTTCTTGGCAACCTTTAGTAAACATAATTTTCTCCCCTAACCTTCATTTTTCATGAGACAAACAGTCAAAAGTAGGAAAAAAAATCTACGAATGTCTCGAAAAAAATTTCGAGATATAGAGATTTTTTCGATATATAGAAACAATTTTTCTATGTAATGAACGTTGAAATTTGCTGGGATTTCGATATATAGAAAATTTCGATATGTGGAAGTTCGATATATAGAGGCTCGACTGTATCTATTAAACCCAATAATTTCCCAGGTAAGCCATTCAGTACGACAAAATATTACTTAAACTTGCGAGGTTTGAAAAAAAAAAAAAAAACTTTTGTAGCAGTTCAGGAAACTTTTTTCCTAGATACTTCTGTTTCCACTAGTTTCTTTTGAAAAACGTGAAATACCGGTGAAATATTCAGTGAAGTTTCGGAGTTTTCTTACAGTTTGTGGGGCGTTTCATGGCAGTATTCACATTGTTATATTCAAAGTTTAATACCAGAAGCCGCTACCTATAACTTCATTTTAATTACTTTTCACCGAGGTTTGCCGATATATATCAGTCGATATGTATCATGATATATATCCGATATTTATTTTGAAAATATCATGATATTTTGATATTTTCGATATTTTCTTTTTCAACTACGGTATTTCCAATATAAAAATTATATTAATCATATATAATGCAGTTCATTTATTATTAAAAATAACCAATAAGTTATGTACTATATTTTTATGATGTATTAATACATCATTGATAACAAAGTAATATAATATTCCTTTTCTTAGTTGTATTTTTTTTCATAAAGTTATTAGTAATGTAACAACTTTAATTCATATTAAAAGTGCCTAGTTAAATGTTAAACGTTAATCGGAAAAAAAGACAATGTCTTATGACTGTGCACCGACTAATGCATATTATTCATTTCTAATGAATCATATAACTGTAAAAGTAGCTAACCAAAGAAAAATGAGTAAACAGCTAATGCTAAATTAACTCCATTAAAATTGATAAGAAAATGAAATGAAATATTAGATATAAATACTGAAAGAAACCTTTATTTTAAGTCTACACATTGCAATAATAATAATGTAAGAAAACGAATGATTTGAGGATGCATTTACTATTTTGAAGACTTCAGTTTGTGTTGATTGAAAATATCGGATATTTTCGAAACTTTCGAAAATATCATGATATTTTCGAACCCTGCTTTTTACCTTAGAGTAGGTAGTCTGACCACCGATTAGATGGAAATAAAAACTTCCGGTTTACAGGGGGAAATGGACGCATCTAATAGTTTCCAGGGATACCAGCTTTTGCAGATGTATGCAAGCTTCTAAATTAAACAGAGTCACATTGAAAATGACGGAGCACGAGCATAAAAGTTTTACTTTTACCCTCATTTAGGTAGACTCGTCTTAACTGGACGTTTGCCAATTCCATTGCAGCTATGTGCTGACTGTACATGAGGGTGGTTCGAAAAAATCGACTTCTTTAATCGACTTCTTTATTTCAGAATCGCGTTACCTCTCAAAAGTTGTAGTTTGGTATCCTCAATTAGGAAAAAATAATAAAAAAATGACATCTTGAGTTCACGCATAAGGCTGAAAGTTAGAAAAAATATGCTAAAAATTGAATTTTTCAAAAAATAATAAAATTAGTTTTTTTTTATAATGCAACAGCTATAAATTGTCAGTATATAGCGTAGTTTAAACCTTAAAAAAAACATTTTGTATAGCTTTTACATAAAATCTTTCGTTTACACATACGCTTTAAATTGGGTTAAAATCTACTGCGCAATCTATGGCGTATGCGCGAACTAAAGATCTTATGTAAAAGCTATAAAATACTATTTAGGTTCAAACTACGCCATACACCGATAATTTATAGCTATTGCGTAATGAAAAAATACAAAAAAAAAAAAAAAAAAAATACATATTATTTTTTAAAAATTTCAATTTTTAACATATTTTTTCGAATTTTCAGCCTTATGCGCGAATTGAAGATATCAACTTATACTTTTTTTTAATTATTTTTCCCCATTTGAGGATATCAAACTACAACTTTTAAGACGTAACGCGATTCCGAAAAAAAAAAAAAAAATCGATTTTTTCGAACCACCCTACTGTATATTTATCTCAAGGGTGCAAACACACACATAAAATAAATAGCGATGGCGTACCTGTGCGTAAGCGAGAAAGAACATCTTGAACTCTCTCAAGTCTAATCCAGGTAAGATGTCATCAGGGCTACTGGACACCATGGATTTCGCACTCTGGAAGAAAAATTCATATACACAGTCAATCCTCGTTTATCGCGGTTAATTCGTTCCAGGCTTTACCGCGATAACTGAATTTCCGCGAAGTAGGATTCTGTATTTATAAACCGAATATTTTCCCAACTAGAACGCATAAACTTACTTAGGACAATTTAAATAGGTTTTTAACATAGTTTCAGCCCTCTAGACATGAAACAGCACCCTTGGCCACCATTACATTTACATTACTTTATATATTACACAAAATATGAGAAAATGAGATATATTAGAAGTAATAGATATCACATAGTTATTATCTTTACTAATAATAAAGCTGAAAGTCTGTCTGTCCGGAGGATGTCTGGATGTCTGTGACGCGCATAGCGCCTAGACCGTTCGGCCGATTTTCATGAAATTTGGCACAAAGTTAGTTTGTAGCATGGGGGTATGCACCTCGAAGCGATTTTTCGAAAATTGGATGTGGTTCTTTTTCTATTCCAATTTTAAGAAAAAAACTATGATAAAATACGAAATTATCATAACGTGGAACTGTAACGTGGGTACAAGCCAATTGGCGAGAAAATTCACCATACATTATTTGTAAATATACAGGCGAACCAAAAGACCTTTTAATTTTTCTATTACGGGCGAAGCCGTGCGGGTTCCACTAGTTGGGAAATAAAACTACATACACACATGCATTTCTTACACACAACTATTAATCTATGAAAATAGCTCAACTTGTTCGATGAAGAATTAATTGCCAGTTAGTGACCGTATGTGCCCCCGTTCTTCTACATTTATCCTCTTTAAAGGTATTGCGCATACAACTTAAAAAGCTAGTACACTGTTGAACACCATTTACATATTTATTTATCCTCTAGTGATTTATACTTTCCAGTTATAGTGTTTAACGGTTAAAATGAAATAGTGATTCGCTACACTTTCTTCGGCGATTTTATACCTCCACTCCCTCAACGAGTACAACTACAGCCCCTCAGAAGAGCTTATCTTACTTGAAAGACATACTTTGTTATTCTTTTGTAGGAAAAAGTTCATACGAGTGCATAAAAAAGGCTAATTACTATATTTAAAAAAAAAAAAAAAACCGCGATGTAGTGAAGCCGCGAAAGTCGAAGCGCGAAGTAGCGAGGGACGACTGTACATAGAAATTTAAGATCTCCGATTTTCAAAACTGATTTCCCAAAGCCACTTTTTTTCTCTTCACAATCCTCGTACATTCTTTAGAATTTCAAATTAAATCGGATCCCACTTTGAGGCAAATAGAGTACCGGCACCAGTAACAGACGTGCTTAAGACATCGCTCTCAGGTTAACTCAATTTTCTGAGCCTTTTAATGGATTTAGACTTTTAAAACTATTTTTCTCTCATGCAATTTGGCTGCTTCTGGATTCTCTGAATGAGTTGATTCTGTTTTTATTCGCTCAATTTCGAAAAAAATCCAACCCCCAGTAACAGACACCAACAATTCTGATGATACCCAGTAACAGATAGGATGAGGAAAGGATGACTAATGGACCGAATTCCCCTTCTCTCTTCAAAATGTACAAAAGTTCTTTATTTTTAGGTTTAAAACCTTGTCAAATTCCCTTACCACCCCCTTGTTACATGTCACACCAGTGGCGGCTCGTGCCTTGAAAAAGTAAGGGGGCCCAGAAAAGCGAGCCCCCCACCCAAAAAAAAAACAGCCCCCCCCCCCCCGTTTTGAATTCTTCTTTACTAATAATAAAGCTGAAAGTCTCTCTGTCCGGAGGATGTCTGTAGGATGTCTCTGACGCGCATAGCGCCTAGACCGTTCGGCCGATTTTCATGAAATTTGGCACAAAGTTAGTATGTAGCATGGGGGTGTGCACCTCGAAGCGATTTTTCGAAAATTCGATGTGGTTCTTTTTCTATTCCAATTTTGAGGAAAAAAAATATAAGATGAACGAGTAAATTACGAAATTATCGTAACGTGGAACCGTAACATGGGCACAAGCCAATTGGCGAGATACGAAATTATCATGACGTGGAACCGTAAGATGGGTACAAGCCAACTGGCGAGAAAATTCACCATACATTATTTGTAAATATACAGGCGAACCAAAAGACCTTTTGATTTTTCTATTACGGGCAAAACCGTGCGGGTATCACTAGTTTAAAATATTTTTGTTTAATTTAAACTTTTTAAAAATAGTTATTTGTGTTCATTAAATAAAATTAAATTCATTTTAAACACAGGACAAGCTACAAGATGCCCAAACTACCAAGTAAAACACGAAAGGTATATTAATATCATGTTTACGTCCATGATTGCTGGCAGGGTGGTGCACTTTCACCCCCTGACATTCAAAAAAAAAATTTAATTAATTAGATAGGGAAAAGCAACAAAATACATCACGAAAAATATTAATATCATGTTTATGTCCATGATTGCTGGCAGGGTGGTGCACTTTCACCCCCTGAAATTCAAAAATAAAATTTATTTAATTAGATAGGGAAAAGCAACAAAATACATCACGAAAAATATTAATATCATGTTTATGTCCATGATTGCTGGCAGGGTGGTGCACTTTCACCCCCTGAAATTCAAAAATAAAATTTAATTAATTAGATAGGGAAAAGCTACAAAATACATCACGAAAATTATTAATCACACGTTTATGTCCAGTATGCTTCCCGTCGCTGCAATACGCCTCCTTTGAAATACCGGCAAGGGGTTGCAAGGGAGGCACTTTCACCCCCTGGCTTTTCAAAATAAATAAATAAATTTTAAAAAGTGATATCAATCTAATATTTTTAATAGTAATATTATTTTTAATCTTTTAATAACTAATTATTTTGAATGAGTAAAATTAATTTTATTTGAAACAAGGCTAAATCACAAAAGTGCAAAAATATTGTGATCAGAGAAATATGTAAAAATTATAAATTAATTAATTTTAACAAAGATGAAAATACATCTCAGTATTCGCTTTAAAATAAATAAAATAAAAATAGATTCAAGCTATGTAAAATAAACAACATACAGGTAGGGTAACTGTCTCTGCGAATCCTGCTGTGAATATTGAGGTTCAATGCATTGGTGTTGACGGGGGGGGGGGGGCACAGATAATCCGCGGCAGCGTATAATCTGCACCTCATTAGTTTTACACTTTTCTAACAGATAATACGCGGATTATACGCATGAAAATACGGAACAATCCCTTTTTTTTTTTTTATTACAAGCATGTAGTACATACACACACACAAAAAAAAAAAGGAAAATAAATAAAAAGTTATAAATTATTGTCTGAAAAAAGTGAGGGGGCCCGGCCCCCTCTGGCTCCACCCACGAGCCGTCACTGTGTCACACTATAATAAATACACAGGTTGTTAGAGAAAATATTTTTATTTCAACCAAAATGTGTGATGTCACAACTAAAGCGGATACTCCCCCAGCATTTAACTTGCTGTTCCAAATAAGACTCATGCTTTAGAAATATTTTCGCTAAACTCAATTACGTTCATAACTTTTTCTATTTAAATTTTACAAACTTTTTAACCATTACTGTCGCAATTTAGATACTTTCAATATGTATGAATTTTTGTCAAGGTGTTTTAACTTTTTAAAGGTACAATTTGTTTTAATTGCTCTGGTAATGTTTTTGCTTTTGTGTAAATTACAACTCTCTACTTGGATTTTTTCTGTAGTGTGCAATAATTTTAAGTAAATAAAACATAAACGCCTAGCCTTTGGTGTAAAAAAAAGTGACTAGGGAAAAGGCTAAAAGTCTCTCCCTTGTCACTAGCTGTCATCAAGGTTGCCCATATGGGTCGGCAAGGGGGGGCTCAAGCCCCCCCCCCTTTGAAATTAGAGCTTCTTTACTTTTAGTACTTTTTCTTTGCAAAAATGTAAAATCATTTCTTCTCCAGCAATTAATCAATAAGTTATTAAAAATGTCAAATTTTAATAACTCTAATCTGAACTAAAATCGGTTTCTATGGGGAAAATATCCTGCTAAACCGTGGGGAAAATATCTGAGCCCACCCCCTTAAAATTTCGCATATGGGCACCCTTGGCTGTCATAATTTTACGCTTCCCCCCTCCCGACTTTTATCGTGAATTTCCACATTGTATATCTTTTTGCTCGACATCTTTTTATTTCCCCATAAAATTATTCAAATTCATAAATTCCACTAAATTTACAAATTTTTCAATATTTAACAAACGTATTCTGACAAGTAAAGTCAAAATTCTGCAATTGTTAGTATAATTGAGTATTGTAAGAGAACATGAGTACTTGTAAAGGTTTTGGCATTTCATTTACACGATAAAGTGTCCAAAAACATAAAGCTTAATTTCAAATACAGCTTAAAATATTAATTTATACTTAAAATATTATTATTTAAAACTTTGAAGTAGAAAGTTCTAATTTCTGTCAAGAATCCTCATATATATAATAGCCAATGATCGAGTAACGCTCTTGACGTCATCAACAATGAAACTCGCGCCATGGCATTGGCATGATACTTTGATAATATGTTTTGGTAATTTTCAAAATGCAGGGAAAGGCTTTATTGTGACAAGGCTGAACTCGATCCCGTCACTTAACATTTACTGGTAAGACTGAGTCATTTCGAGGGAATGAAGAAACGAAAAAGTGGCTAACAATGGACGCTATCTACTGGAGTTGATAGTTAATCTACTGGAGTTAGGGTATAGTGCCTAGAAAGAATAGTGTGCCGATCGGCGCTTTTTCCCCTTCGATTCTTGAAGACAAAATGTATGAAAACCGCTAGAGGGCAGTGCGGTCGAGGTGTACGTTCAATTTCGCGGTGTTTACATTAGTAGACGCGGGATTTTGTTACAATTTAGTTCCGCGTTTCTCTTTTTTACCTTTATTTCGTGAATATTTCATGAAACAGCGTTTAAGGCTTTTAATGGAGGCATCAAAGTTTAATATTAGAAGAAGTAAAGCTTCATCTTGTTTCGTACCAGGGTGCAAAAGTGGATACAAAAGATGCAAAGAAAAAGTTTCGCTTTTTAAAGCTCCAGCAGATGAAGAAAAACTAAAGAAGTGGAACTCGTTAATTCGCAGGTTAGATAAAGTTTTTGATAAATATTGCTCAATTTGTGCTCTGCATTTCGAAAAACATTTTATTGAAACGCATAATGAGCATATTATAAATGGTGAGGAAGTTTTGATTCCCCGGGGAAAACTTTTTTTAAAAGACGAGGCAATTACGACAATTTTCCCAAATCTGCCAACATACTTTACTAAAAAAATACCAAAGCAAAGGTCCATCAGGAATTATGCAGTTAAGAAAAATGTTCCCTGTTTGAAAAAAATAAAACTTGATCTTTCCGCAGATGAAACTGAAATAACCACGTATAAATCTATTATAGATGAAATTGTTTCAATTAATTTGCCTAACGAATATTGGGTTTGTGTGAAATTTAAAAAATCTCCAAATATTGTAGTTTTTGTATATAATGAAAATTATGTGGAAAATAATATTGACGATAAAAAGATCATCATTGAAGTAGAAGAAAATTTACAAATCAATGCTACTATTTTGGTCAAAGGTGTAAAAGTAGATTATCCTGTTCTTCGACTCAGACTGAGAAGCCCTGATAATTTTAATTAGCTTCAAGAATTTAGAAGCAGTTTTATTTTGTAACTAGCGGTACCCGCACGACTTTGTCCGAAGGAGAAAATTAAAAGGTCATTTGATTAGCCTGTATATTTGCAAATAATGGATGATGAATTTCTCGCCAATTGGCTATGTTCATTCGCTCTTCCCATGTTACGATTCCACGTCAGGATAATTTCGTAATTTACTCGTCCATCTTATGATAATTCTGCTTCGGAAACTGTTTTTAAAATTTAAAAATAAAAAAAGAACAAAATCGAATTTTCGAAAATTCGCTTGGAGGTGCACACCCCCATGCTACAAACTAACTTTGTACTAAATTTCATGAAAATCGGCCGAACGGTATAGGCGCTGTGCGCGTCACAGGGATCCAGACATAATTCCGGACATCACTGGAACATCACTGGAATCGTTATTAAATTCGCATTATTAAATTAAACCTTTTGCGTAAAGAAATAGTTACTGAAAAGAATCTAAACTGAATGTTTTTTCGACTTTTTTTTTTTTTTTGATGTAATATTAATTACAAATAAAACATGCCGTGCGCAATGCGACTCCTTTATTATATTTTACACTATAAATTCTTTGTAAAACAAATAAAAAAACATCTTATCCTAACACGTTTCTTTTACCTTCCAGACGCAAATGGAACATAATCTCTGCCAAATCACTTGACCGCGCAATGTCTAATGTGAAATATCGATTTGGAAAATATTATGTAAGAATGAGTTTGACCCTCCCCCCAAGTAAGGGTACGTAGAGACTTTTCCAACCCCCCTCCCCTTGGGACCCTTACGTATTTAATGAATGGACCCTTATAGTCTACTATTTTCATTGAAGTATGGTAGTTTTATAATAAGGTGATAAGGTAATTTTATATGCTTCAAAAAATAAACGAACACCCATGTAACAATTAGCACTTATTACAGAATTTGTCTTTTGCGCAGAAATAAGTTTAATCCGAAAAACGGGGTTTTTAAACTGCGAAATCAGCATGCAATCGCTGATTTAAAACGAGTCTGATTGAGGAGCATAACGTACTACTCGAGTGCAGCGCCACCTGGATTTTCCTCAGATCTGACCTCACTTTTTCCCCGCCGATCGGCACACTACTCTTTCTAGGCACTATAGTTAGGGTTACAATTTCAACTGTCAAAATATCACCAAACAGGCAATGGCTTCGTTCAAATGTAGAACCAATTTTCACCCGTCATACCTTGACGGGCGATTTTCTAGTGCAAAAATATTACGCGTTTCACATCATAGGTGCTGTAAATGAAAGAGAGAAATGTTAAGGGTAATAAGATATTTTTTTCGAGAAGTAACTTTTTCCATTTTAGAGGTAATATACAATGAGCTTATCGATACCAATGTCTAAATTAGCTCATATCCGAAAAATGATTCCTGTTTTAACAACAGTATCATTAACGCTACACGCAAGTAGAAAAAAGCAGATTTCACGTTTTCAAGGGCATTTTTAAAAATCTTCTCGGTCGGGAGTAAAACCTTAACACAAGACGATCTGATGTGTGCATCACATGACATCCTTTTACACCAATTTAATGTTATTTCCCCCTTATTGGAAATTTTAATGTGATTCAATAGTTTACTCTCTAAATATCACCTACAGTGGCCAAATTGAAACCAGGTTTAAAAAACAAAATCGCCAAGTTGGTGACAAAACTTGGCGACCAAAAGACTGACGATACATCGCCAAATGTCCGCCAAATTATAACACCACTTGAGTTTGCATCGATATTAAGAATGATTTCCACCCAAAAAGGTGCAAAAGTCCCCTTTAGAAACACCTGAATGAAACGAAAAGGGGAGGTGCACCACTAAGATCTCACTTGGGGTCTACGTACCGAATTTCAACTTTCTAGGACTTACCGTTCTTGAGTTATGCGACATACATAAGCACATACATACGTACATACAGACGTCACGAGAAAACTCGTTGTAATTAACTCGGCAATAGTCAAAATGGATATTTCGGGCGTCTATACGTTCTTGGGTATATACACGTGTGGTCGGGTCGAAAAAAAACTCAACATTCATTCGAGGGTGAGCAAAATGGAAATTAAGGTCTATTTTTGAATGAAAATTTTTTCGCGAATACAATACAGTCGACGCTCATTATAACGACCACACATTATAAAGACCGTCCCATTATAACGACCAGTGGTAAAAGTCCCAACTTTGGTCCTATGAACTCTACGTTAATTTGCCTTCGTTATAACGACCGTTCTGTATCGTCTAATCCAATACAACGACCGAATTCAGCGGACGCTATTTCTGGTGTTCTTTCCAATAAAACAAATTTGTAGCTTGAAATGACCTTAATTATTGTTTACGGAGGTCTGCCTGAAGTTTTCAATGTCAAATCCAACTTTGAGAGGGGGGGGGGGGAATTATCATTCACCACAGCTAGCACAGAAAAAATAATGGGAGGAAAAATCGAAAATTTTCCACATTCCTAAGAAAAGGGTACATCTGAAACGGAAAATAATGTTTTGCAAAAATCACGTCTGCTAAAAAGGCAAACATCTGTTTCTGGTTTTTTCTTCAGAAAATGTAGTGGTAGCAGTAGTAGTAGCAGATTCGTAAGTGTCTAACATTTTCCTCCCTATATTTTCTACTTTAAAATTTGTTTAATATTCTATCATAGTATTTTGCACAGAATTTTTCTAAAAATTCCTATGATAAAAGTAATTTGGGCATTAAACTGGAATGTTTGGAAAAGTACCATCTTTTTTAATGGAACAACGGGGCATGCATGATGACTGTGTACATTTTTTTAAATTATACCTCTTATAACGACCACTCGTTATAAAGACCTTTTTCTCTGGGACGGAGATGGTCGTTATATGGAGCGTCGACTGTACTTCCTTTTTTGTAAAAGGAAGTAGTAATGAGTCTAAATAAAGTTAAAGTTCACAAACATATACTTAATACCAACAATTTTCTTGAATGAGACAAGATAACCTGACTTGAAAAAAAGATAAATTTGAAACAAACCATAGGGTGACGGCACCAGTGACAGACAAGGGTCCAGTAACAGACATTCGTAAGTTTGGAATCTTCTTTACTAATAATAAAGCTGAAAGTCTCTCTGTCCGGAGGATGTCTAGATGTCTGGATATCTGTAGGATGTCAGTGACGCGCATAGCGCCTAGACCGTTCGGCCGATTTTCATGAAATTTGGCACGAAGTTAGTATGTAGCATGGGGGTGTGCACCTCGAAGCGATTTTTTGAAAATTCGATGTGGTTCTTTTTCTATTCCAAATTTAAGAACAAAACTATCATAAGATGGTTAAATTATGAAATTACCATAACGTGTAACCGTAACATGAGCACAAGCCAATTGGCGAGATACGAAATTATCATAACGTGTAACCGTAACATGAGTACAAGCCAATTAACGAGAAAATTCACAATGCATTATTTGTAAATACAGGCGAACCAAAAGACCTTTTAATTTTTCTGTTCCGGGCGAAGCCGTGCGGGTACCACTAGTTTAATAATAAAAATCTTAATCGGGTAAAACTAATGTTTCTGCGACCCATGAATGCGGTGCAACCATCTAGTGTTAGCAGAGTGAATTTTATGAGCCAGTTGGTATTTACAAGGCAGTGGTGAAGGGTTATGAATAGCCCCCACGAGGTCTGTCGGTGTTTCATGTTTATTTGAATTTAATAACGTTTTAGATCTAAAAACAAAGAACGTTTGCACATTTTGAAGAGAGAAAAGGAGTATCCATTACTCATAGTGATGTTCGGGATATTCGTATCCGCGGATATCCGAGGGAAAATAAAGATCTGCATCCGTTACTTTTTTGACGGATCTTAAACGGATCATTTCTATTCTAAAAATTTTTAAATATTTGAATAAAAGACTCTTAAATTCCGTTTAAATTAGGTTTTATTCCCAATTTAAATTATGAGGTATCATATCACAAGGCAATTTGTACCCCCCCCCCCCCCCCGTTGCAAAAAGGAAGGGGAAACAAGTTTTAAAAGTTTGTATCAGTGTGTCTTTTTGTGACAACGTAGCTCCTAAACAGATGAACCGATTTTGATAGTTCATTTTTCGTTCAAAAGGTGACTTAATCGAAAGTGTTCTTGTTCTTAACTTGGCCTCGTTTTTGTAGAACTTTAATTACCGGAGATATTAATTAAAAACCGATTTAACGTTTTTCACACTTATGGTAGTAAAAATTTGCCCGTACGTTAAAAATGTTGGCCCTAATTGAAAGAACGAAGTTTTTTACATTATTATTTATTTGAAACTTTCAACTTATATACAGAAAGAGCTATAATCTTGTTAAGTAAATTTTAAATGCAGCTCTAAGCCTTTATACGCGTGATTGGTAGGGATTTCATAGTCGGAAGAAAAGGAGAAAAAGCTCAATGAGTTAAAATTTTTACCTGCTGTCAGTTCATATTTGTTAACAAATGTGTGTTCTGATCCACGAAATTCATCTTAATATGAGGTCGGCTCTCTGGGACATGTTTTATTTTTTAAATTTTTAATTTAATATTAGTTTTTGTTATTGATCTGGGGCTTCTGTTATTCTTCATTTTTATTTTTCTCGGCATCCTTTAAAAAAAGTGAGACTAAATTCTCTATTTACTGTTTGTAAAGGTGTTCCCGGCTCTGTATTTTGTCGGTCGGAGAAGTTCGGTGGAATGGGTCAGCGCTGCATTTATGCTGAAATAAAATGGGCAAAATTATTTCTATCCTGTCCAGTAGCAGCTTTACACTCTTGCTCCTGTATCCTACATCTACCGAGTAAGCTAGAAATAATTTTTCACATTCCATCTAAGCATTAATGCAGAGCTTGACCCATTCCTTCCAACTCTCCCTCAATTTTAACGGATATTTCTTTAAAGAGTAAATCATAGTCTTGATTATATTTTTGCCGCAGTTGATATTTTTTGAAGAAACTGCCATTTTTCTGACGGGAATACCTTCCGTAAAAAATTTTACACTTGGATAGTTAAATTGGGTATAAAAAAATGAGATCCGTATCCGTATCCGCGGATCTTCACACTAATGATCCGTATCCACGGATCTACTTTTTTAACGATCCGGCATATCACTAATTACTCATCCTTTCCTCATCCTATCTGTTAGTGGGTATCATTAGAATTGTCGGCCTCTGCTATCGGAGGTTGGACCTTTTTTCGAAATCGAGCAAATAAAAAATAGAATGAACTACTCTAAAGGATCCAGAAGCATTCATACGATGCATAAGATGTAGTAGCATGAGAGAAAATAGTTTTCAAAAACTAAATACATTAAAAGGCTCAGAAAATTGAGTTAACCCGGGAGCAATGTCCCTTAAGCATGTCTGTTACTGGTGCCGTCCCCCTACAACATAAATTAGATTACTTTTTTTTTAAATGCAATGTTAAGTAAGTGGAGTAATATTATACATCTACATCTCTCAGTTTTGTGCCGCTAAACAGTATTTAACATAATTCAATAAAAAATAACCAAATTTGAGGATGGAAATTAAATGAGTATAATTTACTTCGTGAATAACATCTTTTAATCAAACTTATACTGTTTTTCAAGTCATCTTTAGTTGAAATGTACATAAAATTTATTAGGATTGTTACCTACTTAAATTTTCTTTTCTCCTCATTTCCTTTACTTCTTTGAAAATTGTTTTGAAATTTTGATCTCACTTGCGTAGCACAACGTAAAAGCTTACATTTTCTTGCGTTTGCATATATCACAGTTTTCTATGTCGATTCATTTACGCAAACCAAAAAAAAAATTTTTTTTTTCAGTTCTGGATTTTTTAATTTACTTCTTTTGTTTTAGAAAAAAGTTAAAAAAAAATTCAATTAGTCTAAAGATCATTCAATCTAAGGAAAATAGCAGCAATTTTCTTTTTTCTCGCTCTAAACTTACAGTGAGTTTTTGAACGTTGTAAATATATTTATCGTGTTAAACTATGTTTTTAAGCTTCCCACCGCACCTGCTTTTCTTTTCGAAAATATTGGAAGTTACGTCTCAATAAAACTATATGAACATTTCGTCTCAATATAAATTTATTTATACTTTGAACTCGAAACTAGAATATTTTCCTTTAAAACTAGGTTCTTTTTTTTTAAATTAAATTTTACAGAACTAGTACTTACTTCGTATGCTATTTCCAGAGACATTCTATCCAAGAAGATGACTCGCGTAGCATCGTGCCGATTTTTCTATAAAAAGGCAAAAAATTATACTGAAATGCACAGTTAACAAAAAGGAAAATTGATATTGCTTTTTTCTTAACAAATAAAATAATTTTTTTCATCATTTTATGATTTTCTGAGTGATTAAAGTAAAAAAACTAAGTTGAAATGAAAAAAAAAATGGGTGCAAACCCCTTTTGATTCAAGTAACTTTGTATAAATTTTCAACGCTGTATTTTGGTGCTACGGAGTCTCCTGGACTCAAGTTCGCCACAGACAGAATTTCAATTTCTTTGACGTTATTTTTTTTTAATATAGAGAGAAAACCAGAAAAACATTTAAATTACTCGTAGATATTTGAAGCTGAAACAATTTTAGTAGGGGAGACCGGGGATGGTTGGCTGTAGGGGCAGGTAGAATAAGCAACAATAACTCGTAACCATCGTGTGATTTTCATCAACTAATCACGAGCGTCAATGTCTCCCCGCGACCCGCGAAGTGAGCCGCGGCAGTCGCGAGGCGTTCGTAAGTGAGATCACATGTTGTGTTTTTGATCTCGGTAGGTAATTTTTTTCGTTCGTACTTTTTTCGTTTTTGTGCCTATAAATCTGTTAGAAACAATGTTGTTCTTGTTCCAAATTAAAATATAATAATTCTATTATATATATAACACAGTTCTGCTTCTATGTTAGTGCCAGAGTTTGCATATGATGAGCAGGTAAAATTCAAAATGATGTCAGGGGCTGGTTGACAAATTTTGTTCGGGGTAGGTAGACTAATGATGATGGTAGGTAGACTAATTGATAAGCGATTTATCACAATAATTCAAGTTACAATTAAGGTTGGAACAGAAAGTTATACAAAGAATTAATCTTACTTATTGTTATGTTTTTTTTTTCAATCTTTAAAATAAGAGAACTGAAAATTGTTACATTTATCAGAGTTCTTTGTGAACGGAGAATGGATCTCAAATTTAAGTTTGTTTATATTAAATAAAAAGTTTCAATCATTTAGTGTTTTAAAATTAATATAAATTTAACATAAATTTTGGTGTTTTATTTTATACTAATCCTCTTTATTTACACTAATTACTGCCTAGGTCAACCTACCCCATGCGTATGGTCAACTTACCCCGGACATGGGGTAGGTTGGCCAAGAGTCAGGGTTTTATAAAATCGGCTAAATAAGTATTATAGCGATGAATATATAGGTCATATTATAGTGTTTTAGGTACCTGAATAGTTCTACTTTCTGTGGCAATTGTTTTTGTCATATTAAGTTAAATATCAGAGATATACGAGCTTAAGTCAAAAGAGTTAGTCAACCATCCCCGGTCTCCCCTACCTTGTAAAGTTCTTTTAACTTTCTCTTAAAAGTACTATTTAACTTCCAAAAATAACGGTGTACACCTACCTCGGAATCAATATCAAAATTCTCTGCAAAAAAGTTGAGTAGGCATCGACTGGCATTTCTAGTACTCAACAAGGCGTCCCAGGTGGTCTTTTGATCAGCAGGCAGCTCTCCTACTTCTGAAATGCAGAATGTTCAACATGAGTTAGTATTCCGAAATTCGTGAAACAAATATGTTGACTAAAGACTTAAGGTTAGTAAACTCTCTTGCTAACCCTTTGTAAATAAGGAGGGGTTCATGAGAAAGCAACCCCTCCTTACTTTTAGGAAAGGTTGATATTGAAAGAGTTTTGAATATGGGCCATCTTTTGCTTTTGTCAATTCTTCTCAAGATTGATTAATACAAAATGATAAAACAGGTTCATTAACAATCAAACAAAAAAACACACACACAAAAAAAAAAAAAAAAAAAAAAACTAATAGAAAATTTGTTCTTAACAACAAAACATTGACTGTAAATTGGAATTTAAGAGAAATATTAATATGAAACTCAAAATGTAAGTCCACGTAATTTATAAAGCGTAGTACTAGTATTCAAATGCAAAAATGCATAGTCATTTATGAGCCTTCACTACAGATTTAAACATGAAACGGAAGAGTCGGCGAAGGGAGTTCAGTCAACTCAAAATCATATCATTTGATATATTTAAGGGGGCAAGGGGAGGAAAATTTAAGTGTCGGCGAAACTGGGTGGAATCCATTTCGTCGAGCCCATTGTTTTCGTGAATAATTAAGCCTCACGAAATATTATTTTTTCAACTTTCAGTTCTCTTCAGTTGAAATTCTCGAAATTTTCAGTTCGCAAAATCAGATACCTTCATTTTCGTGTTTTGACTGAAAATATTAACCTTAATAGATAATTTCAAAGTGCAGGATCAACAAATATTATTGACCGAGTTCAAAAATCTGATAATGCAAGCTCAACAAATCACGTCGATTGAAATTTAAAACTCAATAAACGAGGGCAACAAAATATGTTGACTAGATCGTCTTCATATTCGCAATCGTCAAAGAACATAGAAAACGAATACAATTTTCTTTGTTAACCTACGTACTGAATGAAGTTTAGAAATAAATTTATACATTTAGCACCTCCAATGCGTTTTCTATTTAATGTTGTGGTTACAGACATTGGTTTTTCTTTTTAAAATACTAACAAAAATGCCGCTAATAAATTAACTTTATCTACCAGTTTGTTGGCACTCTCAAATTCAATGAGATGGCATCTGCCTCCAGCTTGGTTATTCTTGATGAGTCCAAACCACAGGTGTCCACCTAGGGTGGGTCATGGCGCAAACTGCGCCATTGAAATTTTTAGGGGAGGGGATGATTTGAGGGGTATTTTTCTCAGTTTTAGGGGTGGCTCTCGTTTTGGGGGGATCTTTATGATATTTAGGAGGGTGCGCCCTTTCTCTTAGGGGTGGGCACCCCTGGTATAAATTAGGGCGAAACTGCAGTCTGGGGATGGGATAACCCGGTTGTCGGTGTGTTGCATGTGCCTCTAATGTAATTTTTATGATTTTTGATAGAGTTAAGCTTTTCAATCAAACGCAAAACTCCTGTATCGTTACTGGGTTTACATTTTATCTTGCACGCTTAAAATTTTCAGAAGGACCTATAATGAAGAAAGAATAAGCATTAAAAACTTGTATGCGAAGACATTGTTAGACATGTCTGAGGAAGCAGAGAAAAGGGAACATTCATTAATTACGTAAGGATGATTTTGGTAATTTTGGACCCCCCTCCCCCCATACGTAAGATTTTTAAAACCCCTCCCCAATATTCTTACCTAAGATTCCATTTCGTTTTTCAAAACAATAAAATAACGGATTGTACATCACTCGAACCGATATTAAATTCACTTTTATTTAATTAAACTTTTTTGTGTAAAGAAATATTTACTAAAAAGTTGGAATTTAGACTGAATGTTTTTTCGAGATGTTTTTGTATATAATGCGATACAAATTAAAAATAAAACACGCCATACATAGTGCGCTTTTTTTATTACACTTTAAACTATTCATTCTTTGTAAAACAAATAAAAAACAGCGAGATCCTGATAAGTTTTTACCTTCTAGACGCAAATGAAATATCATCCCAAACCACTTGACTGCGTGATTTCTAATGTAAAATATCGACTCGAAAAATATTACGTAAGACTACTTGGGTGGGGGGGGGGGGGGGGGGGTTGACACCCATTCAACGTAAGGGTAGTAGAGATTTTTCCAATTCCCCTGCCCCTCGGGACCCTTACGTAATTAATTAATAGCCGCAAACCATTTTTTGCCAAAAATTCCTAAAAACGAAACTCATACATTTTCTCTAAAAAAATAAAGGTTACTAACAGGGGCACTCCGGTGGGAGGTAACGGGAGGCCAATGTAACCTCCAAAGTTTTCCTTAGTCGGTAATATTCTTCTAATGGTTTGTCAAATTTGGAGACAATGTACAATATTGCGTTTTTTTAATGATGCCTAATATGTAATATCTTTCCTCATTTGGAGCAGATGTGGGATCAAATGCGAATTTTGTCGTGCGGTAAAATTTGGAGTTTCATTCGGTAAATTGAGAATTTCTCTCTCCAAAAAATTAAAGTCCGAGGATCCCCTGGTTGACAGACGTAAAAATCAAACCAACAAACTGAAGCTTATTTGATTTGGTACTGCATTGGGAAAACTACCTCTTTTCTTAACGAGCATTCAGACACGTTTCGCAGGCTGCCATAAATTAAACGAGCTGATGTGTGCATCACATAACTTCCTTTTACTCCAATTTAATAACATTTCCCTATTACTGGCAATTTTAAATGTGATTCAATAGACTCTCTAAATATTACCAACAGTGGCCAAATTGAAACAGATTTTAAAAAAAAATATCGTCAACTTTGTCGCCAAGTTGGCGACCAGAAGACTGGCGATATATCGCCAAGTGTCCGCCAAATTATACCACTTGAGTTTACATCGAAATTAACAACGATTTCCCCACAAAAAGGGGGCAAAAGGCCCCTTTAGAAACATCCAAATGCAACCAAAAGGGGAGGTGCACAACTAGATCCCACTAGGAGTCTACGTACCAAATTTCAATTTTCTAGGACTTATCGTTCTTGAGTTATGCGACATACATCCGCACACCCGCATATACATACATACATACAGACGTCACGAGAAAATTCGTTTAATTAACTTGGGAATCGTCATTATGGATATTTCGCGTGTCTATACGTTCTTAGGCACTTATTCACGTGTGATCGAGTCGAAAAAAAAACTCAATACTCATTCGGGGGTGAGCAAAATGGAAATTAAGGTCGATTTTTGAATGAAATTTTTTTCGCAAATGCAATACTTCCTTTTTTGTAAAAGGAACTAAAAACACAAACGAATATTTTATTTTTGTGTGTTATGAAAAGTTTGCAAATCAAGTAGCATTAAATATTTTTTCAAAAACAAACTTGAAAACGTGATTTCAAGTTCATAATGTAATGCATTTAAAATATTTTTACTTTTTTTTTCGAAACTACAGAACAGAAACCAATAAAAAGAAGCAGTTATTGAAAGAAAAGTCAGTTATATAATTACGTACCCATAGAAAGCAAAGATTTCGATATTTCTCTCGCTAGGAATGTACCAAAGCCTCCGTAGTTGAGATAACTGTAAGAAAACATCGCTTTTAAAGACGACACATAATCCGAAAAGTTACCCGGGATAATATCTGGACTTCAACTCTCCGGGGTAATTGTTGAAAACTGGAAAAACTTTTATACTAAGAAAATCCTTTAACAAAGTTGGAAAAAAAACATGAAACACATAAGATCCCTCCTTGTAATTTATTACACCTTATCAGAGTTGACTATTCATTTGTTTTAAAATTTGGTTCTGCGTTTCTTTTTTTAAATTGTTCTTTCAACTTCTTTTAACAGTAAAAGTATTATATGATACAGGAAGAAAAATATTATACACTGCTCGACATTGAAAATGCAACACCAAGAAGGAGTGGTCAGAAAGTGATGAAATTTGGAAAAAAGACAGAGACAGCAAGGAATAATAAATGATCTTAATTTCAAAATGATAGGCAGAATACAGAGCGAGAACGGCGTCTGCTCAGTAGGATGTAGGACCACCGCGGACAGCGATACACGAAGAAACACGTCTAGGCATAGAATCAATAAGGGTGCGGATGGTGACCAGAGGGATGGCTCTCCATTTCCTTTTAACCATTTGCCACAGTTCGTCTTCTGAACGAGGCAGGGACAGAGTTTGCAAACGGCGTCCAATCACATCCCACACATGTTCGATTGATGACAGGTCAGGAGAGTATGGTGGCCAGGGAAGCATCTGTGTGCCTTGGAGAGCATGTTGGCAGATGCGAGCACTGTGTGGTCGGGCCTTATCCTGCTGAAAAATTGCATTAGGTAGCCCTTGAAGGTAAGGGATTGCCACCGGCCGCAGCACATTATCCAAGTATCGTTGGGCCGTCATAGTGCCCTGAAAACCAACTAGAAGTGATATGGAATTGTACGCAATTGCGCCCCAAAGCATTATGCCATGTTGTCGTGCGGTGGGACGTTTCGCACTCACTGCCGGATTAGATCTGTCTCCACGTCGACGCCTCACACGTATGCGGCGACTATCACTGGATAAACAGAAGCGGGATTCATATTAGAACACGACATTTCGCCATTCTGTCATCCACGTCGCTCTAGTCCGGCGCCATACTAAACGTTGCTGTCTATGTTGTGGGGTCAATGGCAGTCTTCTTAGCGGACGCCGTGATTGCAGACAACGTGCGACCAAACGAAGGAAATGGTTCTGGTTGATACGGGAACATTCAGGTTATCTTGCAACTGCTGCAGAATCGAGAGCGTTCTGACGTCACTCTGGCTGCCCCTGCACCCCTCAATCTTGCCACATTTCGTTGTTCCAACCATCTTCGGCACAGCCGATGCACCGTGCTCGCATCCATGTGGATATCAACTGCGATTTGATGTACGGACCAACCTCCCCTTCTCAGTCCGATCACAATACCCCTCGTAAAATCGTCTATCTGCTGGAAGTGCACGTATCCTCCAAGACAAAAACAAAATTTCTTCGATAAATCTCCAGTCAGAAATAACGACAAGAATACACACTGCAAGTTCCTTCCCTTATATCTTCACGTGCGTCGGAGAGCTGCGCATTTCACATCATTTACATAACTCAGTGAAGTACTTCTACTCTAAAGTTTGCATAAATTTCTGAACACTCCTTCCTGGTGTAGCATTTTCAATGTCGAGCAGTGTACATTTAAAAATTGTAAAAGGCTAGGGTATTTTTCAGTGTCGAAGAATTACAGCATTTCTGTAGTAATTACTTCACATTAACTATAATTTCAACTACAAGTGCATTTTCTGTCGAAATTGGCAACTTCAGTTTTAACTTAGTACAATTTCGATAGATATGATTTTTGTCCAGAAATCATCCCTGGTTAGTCAAACTGTAAAGTTACAAACTTATTTCATATCAGTGTCATGCAAGCTAGTGTAAAAGATTCAGTAGTATGATTTAAAAAGAATGTACAGAGTAAAGAAACGAAAAAATACAAAAACAAAAAAGACTAATACTGATCAGAACAATATTCTTACTCAGTAGTATGAAGTCGAAGATATGGATCCATCAGCTTATCAAAATATACAAGGATACTTTCTCCGTTGGAGTTCTTTACAGAACCAGAAACCAGTGCCCAATGTCTGGAAAAAAGTACATTTGAGGATTTGATATTACAGCATACAGCTTTTTAAGCAAAAGCCAACTAAAATAAGGTCTATCTTACTCTGCTTAAACGCAAAGAAGAGGAATAAAACAAACCACCTTGGTTATAGTAGAGTACACAGTGGGACTTTGAAACTTTTAACGGTTTAAAACGACGATACATTTTAAATAAAATTCAACTTCTTACTTTTTTTAAAAAAAAAGTCGCTTACCCAGATATGATCTCATCCTTTTTCCTGAAATCATGGGACAGTTTCTTGAAATTGTGAAGGACCCACTGCCTGTAAAGATCGACGACAATTAACGTGAAGTTTTCTAAACGAACCTGAAAAAAAGTGAAGCACTTTTTGACTTTTATCTGTTATGCTTTAGTTCAAAACATTATGCATTTGTTTTGAATTTTAAGGAAAGGTTAATTTATAAAAAAGATAGAGTTATTCAATGTTCAGATAAGGTATTTTCATTTTTCACGAAAGCTAAGATTATAACCAAAAGTTAAAAGGAAAAAGATGGAAAAAGAAAAAAAATCCGAAATCTAAGTTTTATACAGTCCATAAGTCCCCGCGGTCATATTTAAGAAAATCAAAAACTTAAGAAAAAAATTAAATTTTCGAAATTAATTTGAATATTGAAATTTTGAATTCAAATTATGTTTTTCGCAATCACGAGTTGCGACAGGAACCTACTCATTGGTTACTACCCCACTCGCTTGATTCTGGAAACGGTTCCTGTCCCTCCTCTTGGGCGGTTACGTCTGCATAGTTGTGTATGTGCAGGCTTGTGTGTGTGCGTAGACCTGTGTGTACGCACGTTGGTGTGTGTGTATGTGTGTAAAGGCGCGTGTGAGTGTGTATGAGCGTGCGTATGTGTAGGACGTGGACGCCACCGAGCAGGAGCAGTAGCTACCAGGAGGAATCGCACCTGCAGAGGATGGTGAGGTTGAAAAAAGAACCAAACATCAAGGACGGTCAAATGAAAACAATTAGCAATCGCGATTGCTCAAAAAAAAAAAAAAAAAAACCCTAAAAATTTAATTTGAATTTTGACCTCTTGAATTCAAATTATGTTTTTCGCAATCACGAGTGTGTGTATGTAGGCGTGTGTGTTTATGTGTGGAGGGGGGTTGCTTGTGCATAGGGCATATGTGTATGTGTGGGTAGGCATGCGTGCTTGTGTCTGTGTGCAGGTATGAGTGTGGATAGTTATGTGTATGTGTGTGTAGGCATATGTGTTTGTTTCCAGGCATGAGTGTGTGGGAAGTTGTGAGTAGGTGTGTGTGTGTGTAAGTGTCTGTATGTATGCATGTATGTGTTTGTGTGTGTACGTGCGTGTATGTATGCGTGTAAGTGTAGGACATTGACACAACCTGGAGACGTTTTTCGCTAGAGGAGCAGCATCGTGAGGCGGCCGGTCGACGGTGATGCTGCAGAGGGTGCTGGCTGGAAAATAAAATGATAGCACATCAAAACGGCCAAGTGAGAACAATAAGCAATCGTGATTGCTCAAGAAAAAACCCTCAAACGTTCGAATTAATTGCAACTAAACTTCAACTAGATAGAGTTCAAAATTCCAAAAATATATATAGAGTAGGAATCGTGTAGAAAATGAGACGGGAACATATCACCCTGTTAGAAGAGCAACAATGACGACGTGTTGTAAAGTAAGAAAAGCAGGTATATATTTATCCTCTTTATTGCTATTAAAAAACAAACGTGAATGTTGATGTGTAATGCTGCGATACGGAAAGTCACATGAACAGTAAACGCTCAGGTGTATATTGGCATTTTGGAGGAGAAATTGCTTTCTATACTTCACTTTACTTTAGTTCCAAACGTCATTTTCCAGAATGATTCTGCTCCGTGCCATAGGGCAAAACTGGTAAGTAACAATTTAAAAACCGTCATTCTGTCATTAGACTGAAATTGACATGGGAGTAAGTAATTTTTTTTCCTCTAAACTCACACACAGGTTCAGAAATGGAAAAATGAACATGGGGTCAGTAGTTAGCCTTAGTCCGGAAACAGCCACGACCTACGTAAACAATTATCGGATTCCTGCTGTTAAATGTTTATTTCATAAGTTTTGCAGAATTTCACATACATTCGTCGTTAATCGGTCGACCAAATCTTCTCACATAACAACATTGTTGTGAAAATGCGAGGGTGATGCAATTTTTTTACTAGCAATGTAGGTAGCACATTTGACGAGCGGTGGCATTTCTCAAACATACCATTAACCACAGTACTGTCCGTTCTCGAAAGCGAAGACTACCACTCAGGACAAATTCCATTTAAAAAGGGGGCGATAGGTTGGGGGTGGGCACTTTCCGAACACACTTGCTATCTGTGCCTTTTTCGAGGCTTCATTGGAAGAACTGCTGAACACGTTATTTTGCACCTTTTACTTCCGGGTATCTCTCCCCATTTTGATAAAATCAGAGCAGACCTGACGCATGCGCAAATTGGTGCTAGGTCTCAGGTAAGGAAAACGAACAGTATAAGTAACTTACTTCTGGAATGTTTACAATGAGACTTCTGTTATTTGTCATCTTTCCAAAAGGCAGCTCTACTTTGAGGCGAGAAACCTGCAAAGGAAAAAATACGTAAAGAAGTTAGTCGCATAAACTAACAGAAGCAGAGTTTCGGTTGCAGAGTTTCAAGAATATTTTGAAGCACCTTTGATTTAGCGATGTGAGCACTGCTGTACCACAGCACTGAAGCCATTAAAGTTTCAGGAAACGTATATAACCTTAACTAAGTAGTCATTACTTTTCGTTGAAAAAAAATGAAATTTTCCATTATTAAAAAAGTACTTCATCTACAAGCTCTTTCTACAGGCTAATCTCATCAAATGATTATTTTGCGAGATTGAAATGTTGACTTAGTTTCATCAGAACGTTTTGCAGTCTATAAGAAGCGTTAATGTTCCGGTTTTAATAGCAAGGTATCTATTTTTTTTTACCAAACTCCTTTTTCGTGATCATCAATGTTAGACTTCATCAGGCCCGCCATTTCAAAGTTTTCTGAGAGGGAAGGGTGGGGGGGGGGGGCAACAAAGGGAATGAAAGCAATGCATTTTATTGGAAAAAGCATCAAAATACAAGCAAGCATGCATAATTGAATGAAACCGTGTATCCAAGATCCTAAAATTTCCATTCTTTTAATACCCAGTTAGAACCTCTATTCGCAACCCTTTTCGAGAAGTTAGAATGACAAACATTAGATAGATGCAGCCAGGTTTTAATACAGTTAGATTAACCGATAAGCCGGCTAGAGTAGTCGCCTGCTGTGTCAGCAGCATTTTTTTTTCTTTGAGCAATCACGATTGCTTATTGCTTTCATTTGACTGTTTTTGGCGGCCTATCATTTTATTTTCCCACCGCCACTCTCCGCACCATTACCGTCGACCGGCTCCTCACGATACTGCTCCTATAGCAAAAACCATCTCCAGATTGCGTCAATATCCTACACTTACACGCAAACATACTCGCACGTGCATGTACACACACACAAACACATACACACACATACATACGCCTACACACATACACCAATACATACACACACACATACATGCGCCTACACACATACATAAACACATACACACACTCATGCCTGCACACAGACACAAACACATATGCCTACACACACATACACATGCCCCCCACACACACATTCATACACACAACTACCCACACACTTATGCCAGCACACAGACACAAACACACATGCCTACACACACATACACATACCCCTACACACAAACACACATACTCCACACACAAACACAAACACATATGCCTACACACACATACACATGCCCCACACACACACATTCATACACACAACTACCCACACACTTATGCCAGCACACAGACACAAACACACACGCCTACACACACATACACATACACCCTACACACAAACACACATACCCCCACACACAAACACACACGCGTACATACACACACTCGTGATCGCGAAAAACATAATTTGAATTCAAGATGTCAAAATTCAAATTTCGAAATTCAAAACAATATTAATTTCAACATCGACTGAACAGATCTCACGAAAAAAATTCACAGCGTAATTCGCCAAGCTGTTTGACACTATCATATCGTTGGCTGTCACCCACAAATGATGTGACTGCGAGCGCCCGCTACATTTAGCATCTTATTTATATGCACAACCCCCCACTCACCGAGTATGGATTACGTAGCCTGAGCATGCAATTTAAAACTCATTTGATTTTTCCGCGGATTTTTTAAGCGTTTACAGGGCTAAAGTTTAGCACTGAAAACAGGACAAGGGGTCATTGTTTTAAGCTATTTAAATCTCAGGCTAACATGGATATTAGGAAAAATTATTGTTTTAGCAGGGTAGTGGAACCTTGGAACAGCTTACCGGAAGAGGTGGTAATGAGCAAGGGAGTAGATAGTCTTAAGAGGGCCATTGATCTTCACTGGGGATTGTAAATTGACTAGGACCAGTCTAGCTGGGCCCAGAGCCTGTTGCTGGTCGTCACTTTTGTATTTGTATTTGTATTTAAAACCAATGTATTCTTTTCGAATCCGTGCATTAGACATGATAGAAAGGTGAAAGGCTACTGCTGTTGTGAACGGCAGATTGGTAAACAAGAATGGGGGGGGGGGGGGTAGACATTTTATTCTTAGCTGAGAGAACAGTGGCGAATCCAGAAGGGCGGCTATGAGGCTGCAGCCGCCCCCAGACCAGAACTAAATTCTTTCTTTCAGTTTTTGTCTATCGAAATTATTAATTTACTACATCCATTCTATGTTTAACAAATTTGCAATCGTAACAAGGGTGTTAGTTTTCCGAATTTCTCGTAGAATTTTGGAAATTTTGCCCTACCTGTTCCAAATATTTATACATTTACTCTCTGAAAGAAGATAACGGGAAAAAAGTGTAGATATCATAGCTACTTGTTTTTTCTCTCTCTCTCTCTCTCTATCTCTCTCTCTTTTGTCGTGTTTAGTATCAATTCTTAAAATTTTGTTTTCTTTCTCACTGTTTTTCAGTATTTGTTTAACCTTTTCAGCTTTTCTTTCTTCTACTTTGTTTGCATCACCTTGCCAGCGTAATTATTTCGCATTCTTAACAAGAATAGAAATTTTTGCCTTCAAATTGCTTAACAAATATGTCTAAACGAATGAAAAAACTTTAAATATACACTTAAATTTTGGAATTTTAACACTGAATACAAAATTTCAGATAATTTCAAATGTGTAAGCCAGAAAGTTTCATTAGTAACTAGCTGTAAAGCTTGACCGCGAAGAGAAGGCGGCTGACCTTGAAGCAAACACATCACTTGTATCGTTTGCAATAGGTTTATTGTGATTATTTTGTGATAGATAGGATCAGTGAGAAAGACTCTCACTTTTAGGTGCTTTCTAGTTGATTCTACCTATTACCAATTATACAAAATGAGGTTTCGCTTCAAGGTCATCCGCCTTCTCTTCGCGGTCAAGCTATACCCGACGCGCGTTGCTACGGCAACAAAAAAATACATCATTATACTGATTTTCATGACAATCGGTTGAACGGGGCAGAAGTTGCTACTCTGCAGTGTCACCTTGTGGCGAGTGGTTTCAATGAGCTTATTATGCACCTTCTCCGTGGAAAAATACATATATATAGCAATTTTCATAATAATCGGTCCAGGTATCAAGTGAAGCCGTGACTATACTCAAATTTTGTACTCACGCAGTTTGAGATCAATCAATCGCTAAAAATATCAAATAGAAAAAGTTTTAAATCCCCCCGTTGCATGAAAAGCCACAAAACAATAAAGAAAGAATTTATTTGTTCAAACTCAAGAAAAATGGCAACAGCTAACTTCTTATCAATGAGATCTTTCACGCGAATTAATTTCTGCAGCCGATCATTTTATTCGTATTTATCATAGACTAATAATAAGTAGACAGAGCTATGGCAACCCTTTTGCTGCTCATAAACCAAACCATGTGACTGGTGGATATCCTAGCAACAGCGGGCGTTAATCGTAGCAGACGATCAACGCCAGCGCGAAATAAAATAAATAGAAGAGATGGAACACGGAATAATGATCTTTTATGGAGTCCGATTTGTAAATTTGTTATTCTAAGTTGTAAATATTTTGTTAATATAGTGAGCTTTTCGTTTAGATAGTATTGTGCATTTTCTTTAGTCAATTTCAAAAACTCTCTAGGCAATTAAAGTAGCAAGCGACCAAGAAGAATCAGCAAACGGTAAGATTTTTACCTACAGTTTCAATTTAAGATACCGATTAGTACATTTTTGCGTTAACGCAAAACGTTTACGCCATTTCGTTCACGCCAACGCTGACAGCTCCAAATGAAATAAAAGTTACCGAAAACTGATCAAAAACTATTACTAATGTCAAAATAATGCATAACTAAAAGAAAAACAGTTCAATCTCTGCACCTGGAAGTTTTTTTTAATGAAAACACATTGTCTTAAAATACATGTCGAGTGCCAAACTATAGATAATGCTGCCATCTAGCAACCATGCTGCCAAAGTCTTCGCCAAGCCCTTCCACTAGTCACATGATACATCTATGAACCAATTTTCTTTATCAGCAAGAATGAGAAAGCTCGGTCTACTCTTATTATTAGTCTATGGTATTTATCCAATGGATTGTGACTTAAATTGGAATAAAAAAGGAACTATCGATCGGATTTTTTTCGAACTGGTCTATAAACATTCCCAGTACCAAAAATAACAAACGGTGAAAGTTTCAGCCAAATCTGCCGGGTAGTTTTTGAGTTCATGGATGACATACAGACAAACATTCATTTTTATATACATAGATTAACATCCCTAGATAGCAGAACGCTTTCGTTTACATCAATGGACTTAGGTAATGACAAGTAAACTTCAGCCAGAATTTTAACGACCTCATCCGCCCCCAGCACAAATTTCTGGATTCGCCACTGTGAGAGAATAATTTCATAAGATATTTATTCTTCGAATTGCGGATGGGGTTGTCGCTGGGTTGCGACAATGCCCCTCCGTCCTGAAAAGTGAACAGGGCCAAGGTCAACTTTTACTCTAACGGGATGCTGCAAAAAGATATGTTCATTTTTATTTACGTTACAGAGACCATTGTTTGAAAATCAGAGATTTCCGGTTTTCCGAGAATTCGAAGAAACACAGAGTAATCAATTACACAATATAAAAATTGGAAAAGGTAAAGAAAAATAAATAAATAAATAAAAGAATAAAAGAACGCTTCAAAAAGAAAAGAAAAAGCAATGTTTCAGAACATGACTGTAAATATTTATTAGCAAAAACTTCACTTTATATGGACGAATTCATTTTTTTTTCTTTTATATAACCATTATTTATTTATTTACTTTTATTTTTTAATTAATTACTTTTTTTCAATTATTAAATGACGTAATCGAGTTTCTGAAACATTTTGTTTAAACATGTCAGAAATATATTGAAAAAAAAAAAAAAAAACGAAACCGAGTGGAAACTGCACATTATACAACCTTTTGCAATACCCTGGACTTTTCCGAAGATGAAAGCCACCTTGCTCCTGACAGCAGCCTCTCTGTGGTAGACAAAGTAGCATTCACAATTTCATTGGCCTGTTAGGAAATAAATGTAAAAGCTTATGTAGACAAAAAAATTAATAAAAAAATAAATAAAAAAATATATAAAAAAAAACAAATAAATAAATATTAACTTGAATTTTGACATCTTGAATTTGAATTATGTTTTTCGCAATCACGAGTGTGTGTGTGTGTGTAGGCGTGTGTGTTTGTAAGTGTGTATGTGTGTATGTATGTATGTGTTTCATGTCCGTGTGCAGGCATGATTGTGTGGGTATGTGTGTGTTTGTGTCTGTGTGCAGGCATGATTGTGTGGATATGTGTGGCTGTGTGCAGGTATGATTGTGTGAGTGCCAATGAAGGCGTGTGTGTTTGTGTGGGTGTGTGTGTGTGTGTGTAGATGTGTGTGTGTGTGCTTGTAGATGTGTGTGCGCGTGTAGATGTGTGTGCGCGCGTGTAGATGTGTGTGTGGGTGTAGGATATAGACGGGGGGGGGGCAACCTGGAGACGGGTTTTCGCTAGAGGAGCAGCTTTCGGGAAGTGGTGTTGCAGAGGGAAGCAGGCGGGGGGGGGGAAATAAAATCAAAGGAATTTGTCAAATGAGAACAATAAGCAATGTGATTGCTCAAAAAATCTTTAAAAGCACTTAAGTAAAAAAAAAATAGTGATGGTTGAAAACTTCATTTACGAATAGCAGAACTGTTATGGTTTTAGATAATGTATTAAAGCCGATGCTTTTACCCTCTCGAAAAAATTCCCATAATTTTACTATGCTTCGCACAAAATTTCGTTATTTCCTGATCAATAGTTCGGTCGCTAAACGACTTTAAAGCACTGTTTATTTTTTATGTCCACCCTATATTTGTGTTTCAAAAAGACAAAAATAAGGACTTCTGATTTACAAAAGCAGATGTGGACGATGTACAATTTGAATAAAAAACGGCAAGTGGTTCTATTTTAAAAAAGAACTTACTTTTGCGTGAATTTTCTCTTCCTGTTGAGCTGTGAGAGCATCAGCCAGGGCCGGACCTGCGAACTTTTCGATCAGCGCCAAGCAACTTCTCCACCTGGGCACGACGCCGTACCCTTTTTCCGAGCGGGGCTGCATAAAATCAGGCCCCATGTAGTGGGAGAATTTAGAGAAAAATCGCCATCCCAGGTAATTGTATAGACTCCTGCAAAACAATTAAAATGTTAAAAGCTTGTACAACCCCTTTGTTTTAACTTCATAATATCTGTACCCCAAAGCTGGACTATCGTAGGTCAGTCACATTGTCATTACTTTGGAGGAGAGTATAAAAACATTTGTCTGTGTGGTTCATACAAGGGTTGGGACACGTGCTCTTATAGCATTGATAAAAAAAAGTATGAAGGAATTTCTTTAATAGAATTACGTTCTTATGGCTCTTTGTGGAATAAGATTCTATATGCAATGCAGTAATAACATGAAAATCAACTTTGTTGAGCTTATGTTAGTCTGGCTCTGAGGTACAGATTTGTAGATTCGAGGAGTAAAGAGGGACTGTATAACTGATAGGACCCGATTAAAATGTCCGAAGACCCTAGGCCAAGCACTGTTTTGAAGGCCCCTTGCAGTCAAACCTTACAATTTTAGCCGTTTATGAGCCTATAAGAAGCAGGGGTGTCCTAAGTTGGTCTATTCAGTAATCAGGCCTTGATAACTAAATCATAAAACTGAATTAAAAATGAAATTTGAATTATTTTTACACTTATCTTTTAAGTATTTAGAAGTGGACGACTTGTTTAAACAAGTCTGCCGTTTTTACTTTCTCCAGGAGCAGATATAATAAAGTATTTCTAATGTTTATGCATATTTAATATTATTCTCTTTATATGTGCGTAAGTATGTATTGTATACGTTTGCTGTGTTAAAACACAGTGGCGGACAGTTTTCCGCATTGGGTTGTTTTGACTGTCCATCCTACGCATGCCTAAACGTAACTCTGAAACTGTAAATGCTTTTATATTTGCCCCTCTAACCCCCAGTGGTGGACCTACAGTTTTCGAGGCCGTAACAATACATTTTCGGGGCCCCTTTGTTTATCACAGAACTATGTGAAATATTAATCATGTGTTTTCGGGACCCATATATTCGTTGGTTCCCAACGCAATTGCGACGTAGTAAATCCACCGGGCCATTCCACCGTCACGTGAGGGACAAAAATACGCTTAAATTTCATTAGCATTTCATCGTCATATCTCTTAATATTTTAATGAAACAGGTGTAAGCATTTTTTTTTTTTAATCTTTACATTTGATACAAAGATACTCCTGACACAACTATATTCTAATTACACAATTTCTTTATTTAAAATAAAATTTATTTACATGCGTCACGTGCAGGACATCCAAAGTGAACCTCTGGTAACTTGCTAACGAATAAGCTAATATTTTTGCTCTATTAATGCAGCAATGACGAAACAAATTGTAGATTTTGAAAGCTATGGTTCAACGTAAAGGAAACATATTTTATTAATTTAGAAATAATTATTTAAACGATTAAAAAAAAAAAGATGTATATGCCCATTCCATTGAAAATGGTTATTTTGTCCCGCACGTGACGGTTCCTATATTTCATAAAAAAGAAATAATTTTTGAAGAAAGTTTTTGCTTAAGAAGTCACACATGCGTTTGTGATTTCTTAGCAACAAAATTTGGTTCATCGTCCTTTTAAATTATTATTTTTTATGACATATATGAAGCGTCACTTGCGTTACAAAATGGCCGTTTTACGTGGAATTTTGGCCCCTCCACTACTCACCCGTTTCAAAATTTATTGTCACACATGTTGAGTGGTCATACATGTATCGTTCTGTGTAGAGGCGATGTAGTATGCCAACCCAAAAACCGGGGGGGAAACCTTTAATGAGCTTTTGGTACATAGCATGTGGCTTCTGGAGCTTTTTTTTAAGGGGAAAACATATTTTTGGATTCTTTTTTTGAAAACCAATACTCTACTTGCCTGAACGGTAGTCCATCCAGATGCACAATGTAGTCCCTGATCTTTACTCGGCAGTGCAGCTCGACAGCGAAAGGGCGGACCAGCCCAGCGGCTTCCTGAATCATTGAAATAATGCTCTTCCAATCTGCCTGAAAGGAAACAAGCACCAACGCGTATTTGAGTGTGTGCTTGGAATGTCTTATACATGTTAGGAAAACGGCACCAGTAACAGACGTGCTTAAGACGTCGCCCTCAGGTTAACTTAAATTTTCTCAGCCTTTTAAACTATTTTTCTCTAATGCAACTACATCTCATCTATGGTTTGGCTGCTTCTGGATCCTCTGAATGAGTTCATTCTTTTTTTAATTGCTCAATTTCGAAAAAAGAAAGGTCAGACCCTCAGTAACAGACACCAACAATTCTGATGATACCCAGTAAGAGATAGGATGAGGAAAGGATGACTAATAGATCAAATTCCTTTTCTCTTCAAAATGTGCAAAAGTTCTTTATTTTTAGGTCTAAAACCTTATTAAATTCAAGTGAACATAAAACGCAGGCAGACCTCGTGGTGGCTGCTCCTAACCTTCCACCACTGCCTCGTTAATACTAACTGGCTCAAAAGATTCACTCTGATAGCACTAGATGGTTGCAGTGTATTCATGGGGTGCAGCAAAACACCAGTTTTACCCGCCTAAAATTCTTTTTATTTAAATCCAAACTGAGACTGTCTGTTACTGGTGCCGGTAATTTGTTTGTTTTTTTTTTTTCAATTTAACCAAAATTTCAATTTACCCCTTCTAAGATTGTACAAGGAATATTTCCCACCAAATTAATCAATTTTCAAATGTCCATAGTTAGCAGTGTTACCATTTCTGAATTAGATGGTACAAAAGCCGAAGGAAGAACATTTAGATGACAGACATCCAGTGCCAGAAAGTCGAAGTTGGTGTACGTTAAAGTATAGGCTCGTTTAGTTCTGGGCAGAACTTCTTGTTCATATTTCGAAAAGAACTATGTCTCCGCCGTAAAATACTCCCGGGGATATTGTGGCTCCTCCTGTCGTTCTAGGTATGAAGTTCTATAACTACATTGTCTTAAGGCGAATGACTAGGTAATTAAAAAAACCATTTAAATAGTTATGAAAAGTCAGAAGTTCTATTACGTTCAGTAAATTCTAATTCGATTTATGGAACAACAAACTACGAGAGGCACACACACTGACCCCTCTGTTTTTCTTGCGTTGAAACAGACAGACAATCTCTACCTGTAGCAGTTATTAAGCACTATGTGCTTAACAAAATGAGCAATTTTTTTAAAAAGTTTCGTTGGTCGGATTTAGCTGTCAGTCGTCCCCAAGGATGCATTTTAATGCGTTTAATTACCTCAGGAATGAGTCTCTGCAACTCTTCTACCACATCTGCTGGTGGAATAAGGTCCACGGTGTTGCAGTCGACATCTGTATCCTGAAAGTTTTAAAAGAGGGGAAATATGTTACATTAGCTATTCATCTTTTGTAATGTTTTTAAAATTACCGACACTTATATCACATTTTCTAATTACAACATCTTTTGAGAAGCTTTCTTAATAGCCCAAAAAGCTAATTAATTCTGCAGTTAATTATTTACTTTGGTATTAATGCACAATAAAGCAATCAACAATTAGATGAGTATTTTTTACGCACAAGTACATTTACATTTTTCTTAAAGCTTTGGGTTTTTGTAGGGGAACATGCAATGTCAACGTCATGAGTAAGTGTAAACAGCATGAATCGTCAAAAAAAGAAGGGTTCTGTAAAATATATTGAGTTAAGCGACTGTGCATGCGTTTGTGTGTTATTATGTCCAAATTATGGTATGTCAAGGCGACTGAAATACTGTTCACATGCATACACATGCAGTTTGAGTTTAAACTCGTTTTCTTTTAGCTTATGCAGAATGTTCCCCTTTCCAGTGAAGCTCTTGATAAAATTTGAATAGAAGTGTCGTAAAATATATCGGGTTAATGTCCAACCCTTTAAAATGAATAAAGTTATTCCCTGGAAAGCGAGACCACGGAGCAACATCGAGCAAAAAGCAATAAATGACGAAATTCACCCATAAAGCCCCTAACGGCAAAATTAAGAACTTTGGGAGCCAAATATGGAAACATCAATTAGCCTTTTGTACTTTTTTCACAGCATCAGTTCCCAAATATTTGACATTTTCCAACATCAGATAAAAGGCTATTCGTGAATTACTACCATTCACCTCTCCTATACAGCAAACATGGTTGAGTTACACTTGGAATTAATCCGTATTTGCTAAAAGTGTGCTTTTGCCACACGAACTCACACCCACCCACACGCAGATGAATTTCTCTATTTAAAGTCTCCAAAGAAGTCTCCAAATTTAGCAAATAGTTCGTTCGATGGAAAATTCCTATTAAAGAGACCCGCGTTATAATGTATTTTAAACTAGTTAATTTTGTCACTCGACTTGACACCGTTGCTGTTCTTATTTTGGCAGAATGGTACTGTTGCGCAGAACTTGGCACCATTAGCAAAATTTCAATTATGAATTTATCACCTAGGAGCTTTTTGCTGGTGAAACAAAACGACCTAGGTCTGGGTATATGTTACAGCTGTATTCTTGACGTCTCGAAGACGTTACACTACAATCGCCCCTGAGGCAAAAGACGTTGAAAACTCCCTGATTCAATGCGAATAATTGCAAGCAGTTTTAAGCGGCATGCCAAACGGTTTCAAGCAACTAGCCATAATATTTCCCTTTGACAGACACTTTGCACCCTGAATTGGTTTTTCTGTTTACTTTTGGGTTACCTTGATAATAAGGGAATGATTACACAAATATTTTTTTTGGGAGGGGGGGGGGGCGGATAGTACATGGTAAATTCAGAACTCGTCTTTTCGTCTGTATGACGAAAAGAACTTCATAGCTGTGAAGTAAATACCACTTACCTGTTCCACCTGCGCGAAATAAGCGTCCATGCCCACAATGTCTTCCACTTCGGAACCCACCTTTGCTTCAGACGATCCCAATCGGATGAACTGGATTCTCATACCATCACGAAGTAGAACATCGCTTCGAATGTCTTCGGGAGTGCGCATAGATTCCCGCGGACCGCCTGGGGACAGCTGTAGCAAAAGTAATTCCCAAAGTTTAGAATTCTGCAAGTGGTTGCAAAATAAAACATAATTAACCTAGAAGGTGTTTGTTAGGTTTTTGAATGTGTACAGACAGTTTTCAAACTATTGTGCTCCGTCTTTATCTGTCTCCTATTCCCTGGCACTTGTTGTATCTCAAAGTAAAGGTACTCACCATAGACTAATAATAAGAGTAGACCGAGCTTTCTCAGACTTGCTGATGAAAAAAATTGGTTCATGGATACATCATGTGACTGGTGGAAGGCTTGGCGAAAACTTTGGCAGCATGGTTGCTAGATGGCAACATTATCTATAGTTTGGCACTCGGCATGTATTTTAAGACGTAATCTGTTTTCATTATAATTTTTTCCAGGTGCAGAGATTGAACTGTTTTTCTTTTAGTTATGTATTATTTTGACATTAGTAATTAGTTTTTGATCACAGTTTTCAGTAACTTTTATTTCATTTGGAACTGTTACGTCAGCGTTGGCGTGAACGTAATGGCGTAAACGTTTTGCGTTAACGCAAAAATGTACTAATCGGTATCTTAAATTGAATATGTAGGTAAAAATCTTACCGTTTGCCGATTCTTTTTGGGTGCTTGTATCTTTAATTGCTTAGAGAGTTATTAAAATTGACTAAAAAAATGCACAGTACTATCTAAACGAAAAACTCACTATATTAACAAAATATTTACAATTTAGAATAACAAATTTACAAATCGGACTCCCACTCCATAAAAGATCATTCTTCCGTGTTTCATCAATTCTATTTATTTTATTTCTCGCGGACGTTGATCGTCTGCTACGATCAACGCCCGCTGTTGCTAGGATATCCACCAGTCACATGGTTTGGTTTATGAGCAGCAAAAGGGTTGCCATAGCTCGGTCTACTCTTATTATTAGTCTATGGTACTCACAGTAAAATAAAAGACTTGAAACAAATTAAAAAAGTATGTTAATGCATTACTTTGCAAAAAATACAACAGATTTGGAATTTTGGCTCTCTCTTTAACGTTATGGGGATTTGTATCTTGTCTTGAATTGTCTTTTTACCATTGCTACTCTTTATTACACAGTGCGAATTTCAGAATTTTTGGCTGTTCTTCCGGCACATCTTAATGCCCCTTTTGGGGTTTCCTGTGGCCCTTTCGCTTCAGAGTACGCCCTATTGCCCTGAAGAGTGAGCCTTGCTCCGTTTTCTATACTCTCTGCCTTGTATTGATTACTTACTAGTCGATAAAAATAGCTTGGTTTTACTGCATATCTACATCTCCCTGCTCTGAAAATGAGAATCAATTTAGTTACCAAACACGTTGATGAATTTTTAACACATACAGACATGTCAACTTTTACGCATTTTGCGGAACCATCTTCATTTTAACTTATCCTTCGTCCTCCTGCACGAAATATAAATTCTTCCGCATTTTCCCTCCCAACTTAGAACGAATTTTCATTTGTTCAGCTTCATTTCCTTTAACTTCTTTTATCCAAGGGTTCGTACTATTTATTTATATCTAACAAGTCATACTTGACACCAAGTTTTAGTCTTTCAATATAGTCACCTCACCAGCACTGTGTACAGTCCGTTTTCAATGAGTTGAAAGTCTTAGGAGTAGCGCCTGTTCTGCTGATTGTTCAATTGGAGTGACCTACTTCCGCAAGAATATTTATAACTGTTCTGAAGCAAACGCCACAAAAAGTGGTTCCCTCCACAACTTCCACATAGTTGGAAACGGGTAGTACACAACGCTGGTGACTGATTGAACTACTGCAAAACTTGGTGGCATTCACTACTTTTGTATCAGATGTAAATAAATAGTTGCCGGTATTAAAGTTCCAGCCCTCATATTTCCGTTGGTTTTGAAAACCATGATGGCTTGCTTTCATTGTGAAATGATGACGCCATGGCTGGAGTGTGTCTCTCCATGACACAGTTAGCTCTGTACAAATCAAACCTAAGGAGTGGTAGGGGCCCTTATTAGCTGAAAAATATTACGTATGGTATAAATCGAAACTCTATTAAGAAATTTTTTTTTCGATAATCATGTTATGGAAGAAAGTGTAAAAATTTCCTTTTATTCACTTTCATTTTTTTTAACAAGTAGTTACTTTGATTATTTCAAAAATATGTCACATAATCTCTTCCGGATTATTTGCCAATTTCTTTCGCTGTTTTTTGTATAGGGTAATGGCACCAGTATCAGTCAAGGGTCCAGTAACAGACAGTCATAAGTTTGGATTTAAATAGTAAGAATTTCAGGCGGGTAAAACGGATGTTGCTGTGGCCCATGAATACGATACACCATCTAGTGTTTATCAGAGTGAATTTTATGAGCCAGTTGGTATTTTCAAGGCAGTGGTGGAAGGTTATGAACAGCTACCATGATGTCTGCAGGTGTTTCATGTTCATTTGAATTTAAGAACCTTTTGGATTGAAAAATAAAGAACGTTTGCACGTTTTGAAGAGAAAATGAGATTTCTGTCCATGACTCATCGTTTCCTCATCCTATCTGTTGCTGGGTATCATCAGAATTTTCGGTGTCTGCTTCTGGGGATCGATTTTTTTTCTCAAAATGGAGCAAATCAGAATAGAATTAACCAATTCAAAGGATCCAGAAGCAGACAAAGGTTAGATCAGATTTAGTTGCATGAGAGAAAAATAGTTTGAAAGGACTAAATGTATTAAAATGCTCAGAAAATTGAGATAACCCGAGAGTGATGTCTTAAGCATGTCTGTTACTGGTGCCGTTACCCTAAATCTTCTGCAATTTTTTTTTTCGAAAAAAGAGGTAGGCAGATGTGCACATTTTTTCGTCCCCCTGCTGAATTTTCCAAAACACTCCTTCTATTTATTGCCTAATCAAGTGAGCCCAAACATCCTTAGAGCCCAAACGTTTACCTTGACGAGATACGATCCGGGAACCTGATTATCCGGCACCACCTCCATCCGGAATGCCACCGGAACATCCACCAACGCGAGGGCGGTGAGCCTCTGCTCCAAAGTCAAAGGAGGCTCATCTTCGTAGAAGTTCTCGATCAACGGCCATTTGCCTATCTGGAAGGTGGCCAGCAAGCGTCTCACCAACTCTTCAGGACTTTGGCCGTCTTTCAGAAAGCCTAGAATGAGCATTTATTTTCCAAACTGTGTTGATAAAAACATAAATATATATATATAATTATACAGGGCGTCCGAAAAGTCTTTGACATATTTTAAAAATTCACAGAAATTATCGTATGAGTTTGCAGTTTGATCCAATACTTCACAGGTTCAAGAACTTTTTTTTTTTACATCTTAAAAAAAAGGGGAAAAAATTTGAATTCTGACATCTTGTATTCAAATTATGTTTTTCGCAATCACGAGTGTTCGCGCGTGTGTTTGTGTGTGTTGGGCGTGTGTGTTTGTGTCTGTGTGCATGCATGAGTGTGTGTGTATGCGTGTGTGTATGTGCGTGTGTGTATGTGTGCGTGTGCGTATGCGTGTGCGTGTTTGTGTGAAGGTGTGTATGTATGCGTGTAAGTGTATTATATGAACACAACCTGGAGACGGTTTTCACTATAGGAGCAGCATCGTGAGGCCGGTCAACGGTGGTGCTGCAGAGGCAGGCGAGGGAAAATAAAATCATAGGACATCAAAACCGTCAAGTGAGTACAATAAGCAATTGTGATTGCTCAACAAAAAAAATTAAAAAAATTTATTTGAACTTTGAATTCAAATTATGTTTTTCGCAATCACGAGTGTGTATATTAGGGTGGGCCGAAATAAGCCGAAAAAATTTTTTTTTTGAAATCAATTTTTGGATAGCGCGCAAAAGTTGCGTACTGAGCCAGTTAGCACTCACAAAAAATTTCTTGGATATTAAAAAATATCTAGCCGGCGCTATTTGATACTGAAAAACCGAAAAAAAAGAGAAAAATGAATTTTTGTCGAAATTTTTTTTAAAAAACTAAATTCCAAATATTTTGCTGGAATGCACCCAAATTGTTATATAATGAACCAGTTCGAGCCCATAAAATGTTTCATTGATTTTAATGAGCATTTAACCGCTCCTTTCCGACATCAAAAATTGGAGAAAAATGAAAAAAATATTGAATTTCTTTAAAAACCAATGTGAAAATTATTTTTCAAAATTAAATCATAGACTAATTAAATAAATTGCGGTATTAATCATAGTAATTATTATCACGCAATAGTATCATACATTTTCTACAATTACATATAGAGATAATAAACTTTTGAAAAAGAAATCTTCAAATTTGATTTATAATACCTCATGCATAATGAATATTATTTTTTGGAATAATATTGTCCTTTTTTATCAAATGATGGAAGTTCTTTCCTAGCTTAAAGTTTCGCACGAATGTATCCATCTCGTGCAGTTTCACCACGAACTTTATTGCAGCTTCGGTTATTAGTTTCACACAACGTTCCACAGCTTGCGTGTGACAGGGAAATTTTTTGAAAGTGAACTCTGTAGGCTGTTCTTTGCACATTTCTTTCAATTGTTGGTCTTTTAGATGCATTGTAAGAGATGGCTCTGTTACAACACAGTTTTCCCAATCAACTAAATCAACATAATCAACGGCTTCAAAATTAAGTTTAGGACGCTTAAAAAATCGTACACCATCCGAGCTCTTCGTCTTCTTATTTCTAGAGTTCAGAATGCACCTAACAGCTGATTCCCGAATGTATTTTCTTGAGTCAAACAACATTGTCAACAGTAGTTGTTCAGGAAGAGCGAAATATGCATTACTTGAGAGAACTTTGAAAATTATCTCCTTAACGTTGTCTGGAAACTGCCTTGCAAGAGAAATCATTTTCCGAAAATGTTGGGCACCATACTGGCAGTTCGGTTCCATTTTTATTTCAAACCACATTGGAGCATAAACTAACATTGCATACTTTAGAAGCATTGTAAGATTTTCTGATGGAGTTGGAGTGCCTATATACAAGCGTAACAAACGGTTTGCAGTTGTAAGTCATCGCGCATGACTGAGTTTGCCTGGGCTACTGTCAGCCACGCTAGAAGTAAAACTACCATCTTTTACGGCAAGACAGATTCTATACAAATATTGTTGTTCAGTACTTAAATTTTGTATATCTTCCATGTCCAAAACCAGAAGAAGTCAATTTTATCAAATTTGACCACCGGATTTTTTTCAATCTCTAAGAAGTTGTCCGATAGGTCCAGAATATGAATGTGGTTCCTTTGTGCAACCGTCCAATTCCAGAATAAGATGCCTCAGTGGCAACTCATTAGTATGCAGCAATTTCTTTTGCACTTTCACCAACTGTTAGTGATAAATGACCGATGTACTTGCTACCTGGTTCTTCTATGAGTGCTAGATGTGCTTCAGATGCTAATTTTTGATGGCCAGATGTCTTTTGAAGGGTGTCATCTTTGCGGCGGTCAAAATACAAATTCTTTATAGCTGCCCCTTTAACTGCTCTTAAATCCCGTTCTCTTAGCTCGCTCCTTTTTTTTTTATCGACTTCCCTCCTTACTTTGTTTTTATCGACTATGTATTTTTGATTTGTTTAAGAGAAACTAAGTCGAAATCAGCGAGAACTGCTGTAGCAATTTTAGCCACTGCTCTATTTGAAGCGCCAGTTAGATCTGCTGCTAAAGCTGTATGAGGCATAGAAAGTCTCATTTGACTTGTCGTTGTTGATGGCGCATCAGTTCGCTTACGTTTTCTTGAAAGCGGATAATTCAATTTAAAATCGTCATCTGTATTTTCTGTGCTTTCTTCTAATTCAAGCTCTGTTTCAGGTTCATTCAATGTAATATGACTTTCCTTAACCTTCAATTCACTTGTGCTGGGTACTGATGTCTTTCTCATCCAAAGCAACACTTGTTTCAATTTTCTGGCATCTTTTTCTCTTTTTCGTAGTTTCTGGGTTGTTACTTTATCCACTTTTCCAATAGCCATTTTTCTTACTGATATTGGAACCCAAGATTAAAAAACTAGCATCTTATGTAACTATTTTTTATTTGAGTGTGTGCATTTTTTAAAATTGGCGTACAAATGTCGAATAAAATTGATTGAACTTTCACTGTTTTTTCTAAGTAACGTATTGCGTAACATTTCAGTATTTACTTATTTCGAAACTACTTTAATTTCTTTTTTTTTTTTTTCATTTTTCCGATGTTTCAGTCTTAAAGGAGCGTAGCTAAATATTCTACGAAATGTATAAAAGTCTGAGTATTCCAACTAATTCACTGACAGATACTTCTAATTTTTGCTAAAACTAGCTTCAAACTTTTATTTTTGACCCCACCCCCTTTTTTTTGAAAAAAAATGCATTTTCGCCCTTTTTTTCAGTTTTTCAAGGTCAAATAGCGCCGGCTAAATATTAAACAAATTTAGCGAAATTTTTTATGGGTAATAACGGGCCCATATAGCAACTTTTCCGCACTATCCAAAAACAGATTTCCAAAAAAAGTTTTTTCGGCCCACCCTAGTGTATATGTCGGCGTGTGTGTTTGTGTGGGTATATGTGTGTGTGTGTGTAGGCGTGTGTGTTTGTGTCTGTGTACAGGCACGAGTGTGTGAGTGTGTGTATGATGTGTGAAAATGTAGGCCTGTATGTTTGTGTGTATATGTGTGTAGGTCATTATTACAGCTCCGTATGTACACTGTATGTTGTTCGAGTCGCGTCTAAACGTACTCAAGTTCATCCCATATCTACAAACGGCACACATGTGCCTTCCTTTTGTCCCATCACTACATAGAATAAAATGAAGTCTCCAAAAAGCGTCAGTTTGGGGGGTGTGAACGCGCAAAACTCAAACTACCAGGCCGATTTCGCTGAAATTTTCACAGTATCTTTCTTTTAGCACCGGAAAGGTTTGCAGACCAATTCGAAAAAAATTCGATGAATAGTTCTCTTTTTATTCCAATTTAGACCCAATTTTCACATAAATTCCCAAATATGGGAGAGAAATTTACTTGCACCTATATTAGTATTATATATCGTTGGAAAGAGTAGAATTTTCAGCGTTCTACGCAATTTTTTTCAATGCTTTAACTTAAATAGAGCGGGAGTTATTTACGTTTTTAGCTCGAATTTGTTTAGGCTTAGCTGAAATTTAGGCACTATTTTCTTCATTAAATGTATTAATAAAAAGTGAAGGAATTGTCCCACAGTTTTCTTTTTGACACCAATGGAAAAAGCGACATTTTTAACTCCAGATCTATCTCGACCCGTGGTCGAAAAATTAAGCTTCTATCTCAAAAGAAAAAAAAAAGTTACAAGCCTTTTTAAATCAGTTTCAAAAAATCTCATGCCCATTCAAATTGTTAACCATTTTCTTTCTCATTTTCATTTCTTAAACTTATTTTATTTTGTGTCTCCATGGTTACGCTTTTTAAATCCATCTTTCTCTATTTTATTTCTTAAAAGTATTTTAATATCTGTCATCATTGTTTGGAAAGAAATTTTGCACGATGTTTTTTTTTTTGTTTTTTTTTTTTTTTAAATTTATTTAAGCTGATTGTTGAATCTTGACACATTTTTTTTTTTCAAGGTGGACCGGGAAAAGCCGGCAATGCAGCTAGTTCAAATACAAAACAAATTGTATTTATTTGCCAAGTTATTTCTGCCCCAGTTATGCTAATTCACACCAATAATTTCATCCTGACAACGGTTAAATATGGTTATAATAATAATGGTTAAATATGATTTGGTGATTTCTCAGTGACATAAAATAGAATAAGCAAACTCCCCAGGTAGCACACTCTATTTCGCAAACGTTTCAAAATGGTTGTTAACGTTGTGACAACCAACCTAAAACGTTTATGAAACGTTTAAACGTTACGTGCGCTACCTGGGCTTTCGCTTTTTGTATACAGCCAAAGCCACATGAACGAAAACGCATTTTGGAGCTGTTGCGTATTGGCGGGAAGCCAGATTAAACATATTTCAATGCATACAACTGTATAATCAAGGGTGCCCACTGAAAAAAATTATGGCGCAAGTTGCGCCGCCATTTTTTTTTGGGGGGGGGGGGATATTTTTTAATTAAATAATTTATTTATTTAAATTTATTTTTGATTTATTTTCAATTTAAATTACTTACTGTATTTTATTACATTTATTTATTCAATTTGTGTGCATGTAAATAAAAAAAAATATTTAAAATAAAATAAAAGAAATAAAAAAGAGCTAAAAATAATAAAAAAGGAAAGAGGGTTGAGAACTTTTTGGAGAGGGGGGGGGGGAGATTTGTGCCATTGAATTTGGGGGGTGGGATCGGCACCCCTTCTGTATAATTTTAGTCCCCACTTCAGTAACTTTTGATAATTTTACCACACTTCTACGTATTACTGATTGTAAAAGACCTGGTATTTCTTTCAACTATAAAGAGAGATATTTACCGAACTCCATGCAAGCAGAATAGAGAGCCTTCACAGAATCCAGACCTTGTACTCCATTATTTTCTCTAGATTCTAAGAGTCCTGTTAAATACAAAAATTCACGTTACAATAAAATTGTCATTAACCCTTGACATTCTATGAAATTCTAGCTGACAAAGGACAAGAAACATATTGGTTCATTACAAAGGTCAAGAATATTAAAACCATACATCCTCCCGTTGAGAAGAGATAAAATGGAGGGAGTGAAGACTTTCATTCATGGAGCAAAGATCCCAAGTCACGTGATGAATTTCAAAGCAAAGCATTGGTAGAAATCAGGTTTCTTTAGCTAGTTTCATGTCAAACTTGTCAATCATTTGTCGTTGTTGGGTGACATGACTTGGCGTCCTTGCCTCAGCTTTTCTAAGCGAATGATTAGACTTGCTCCCTCTATTAACTAATTCCTGCACTAAGGCTCCTCCCCAAAATGAAAGACCCTGAATCATGTTTATAGCTTCTAAACTATCATGATCAAGTTCTAGAATGAGGAAGAGAAACATCTTACTTTTTGCTGAAAAATAGACGACGTCCGCAGAGCTTTTGTCCACTGATTCTGTCTGTCCGGGAGCTCTGCCGTACTGACCGCAGGTGAAGTCGTAAAAGTTGGAGCATGCATCCGACTCGGAATCCATCAGAGATAATATCTGACCCGCTGAAATAAGGGAACGCTTGTCAAGATTTAATTAATCAAGGTAACAAACATGTACAGGAAAATCAAGTTGCAAACTTCTGACGGCCAGAATTACCTGGAACTTTAATTTGAAAAAAAAAAAAAAAAAAAAAACACGCTTTAGTAACAAAATGAACTAAAAAGTTAAAAATAATCTTTGGATGACAAGTATATAATGTAATTGACCAAACACTTAATTTTACTGCAATAGAAAAAAAAGCGTGGGGGCTTCTTATCGGTTGTCTTAAATTTCTTCCATTTGTTATCCATGCAAAAATGTAACTAGGCAGCCCCCCCCCCCCCCCGCGCTTTTTTTCTATTGCAGTAAAATTAAGTGTTTGGTCAATGACTTTATATACTTGTCATCCAAAGATTATTTTTAACTTTTTAGTTCATTTTGCTACTAAAGCGCGTTTTTTTAGCTTTTTAAAATATTTTTTTTTATTATAATGGAATGTATCTTAGTATTCTATTGCATTATTTGCATCAGACATTTTGAATGCTTTCTGGTAAATGCCTGTGCAAACATTGTTACACTCCGCAGCTCTGATTTGTACGTTGTAAGTAATTCTAATAAGCCACTGACTATTTGTCCAAAGGAAAGTTGGACCCACAAACACACAAGTTAAGCTAATAAAAGCGTGTTCATTAGAATAAACTAATAACTTATCGTTAATAAATTAATTTGATTATAGAATATTGCGTTGTCATCGGGTCCGAGGTTGCATTCCAAATTTTAAAAGAATCCGATCACAAAAAGTGGGCGAAAATTGAGTTATAAATGTGATTTCGGTGTAGACGGGATTAGAACGCACTGGCTACGAACGCTCATAAAGTGGTGGAATGTATTAACAGTCATTAGCCACTGGCTCTTAGTCCAAAGGAGAGTTACTCACAAACATACAAGTGAAGCTAATAAAAGCGTGTTAATAAATACAGCTTCCTATAAGTCAAATCAAGTGCCTTATGATGAAATGTCAACCCTTAAAAGACCAATAGTACAAAATCATTTTCTAAATTAACGATTACAAATAGTTTATCAATTATATTGCTTAAGTGCTACAGGGGCATCAAAGTCCTAATATTAGCGAAGAAAGAAAAAGAAAAAAAAGTTAGTTTAAAAATGTAACTGTTTTTTTTTTTTTTTTGAAAACACCCCAAACTAACATATTCTACAGCTATGTTTATGGAACTAATACTGCTGTGGGGCTGAATTAAATAATATTTATTATTTTTTTATTTCAATTTTATGTAATCGTCGAATTAATTTCACAGTTTGAGGGTAAAAAAAATTCGGACGCTTTTGATTTTTATGCCAATCTAAAAGGTTTGGTTTCTAAAATTCAAACTGAATTTTGTTCCAATTTACTAAGTTGAAGTCAGAGAATCTGAACGTAAGTAAGCTTTCGAAGATCAATGCAAAGTACCGAAAGTCGGAATCTATCTTAACTCCCAACAAAATGAATCAGGAACATGTATTTAAGCAAGAAAAAACAGATACCAAAGGCTGTTTTTGTCGAAAATTTTAAAGTTAGTCGTTTTTGTTTTACTTATTGATTTATTGTGCTTTCTTCATCGTTACTTGTTTCTTATTGATGTTAAGTTCTAGTTTGCCAAAATACAAAACATTTTTGCTGTACTGTATGTATTTTCAATGTTTGTAAAAAGCATTATGCATCAATACAGCTAATTTTTTGAGGAGGGGCAAGTTTTATCTTATTTGTCCCTCACTTTAGCCTTTTTGCGGTTTATCCACGATTCTTATTATCCGCGACACTTCTGCCACCCAATTTCGCGGATAATCGGGAGTTTACTGTAGAAGCAATTTTCACCCGTCACACCTACGCACGGGCGATTTTCTAGTAGAGAGAGAAATGAAATGAACACATGAAAACTTTCAACGAACTTTCATTTAAAACTACTTGTTGGAAACGTAAAGAAACCACGCGTCATATTTAGCAGTAAGTTACCGTCCTAAAGAGGGTTGCCAGATTTAAGAACAGTAGATACGGGACTGTCCTCTAGCAATGAAAAGGGGGGGGGGGGAGGTATTAAGACGTTTATTCATGATAAATCTGAAAAATTCAATCGCAACAAAGCATTAAACTTTACAAAGTGTCGCCTATCAAATTATAAAAATCATTTTCATTGCGATTGACGACGCAGGCACAGAGATATTTTTCCAACATTAGTCAATGAGCAAAGAAGAAGTAACCATTCGGTTCCTCATGGTTTGCTGCCAAAACAAAAACATACAAAATCAAAAAGAAAATAATTTTTGCGTTTGTAGCCCCATGATTCTCTTATTGCCCATTATTTTTCCCCCTTAAAATAATGCCTCGTTCTGTAAAATAGTGTCATCAGCAAGAATACGAGACATTATTCGTCCCGTATGGAAGTTCCCCGGGACGCGGGACAATTTTTTAAAATACGGGACTTCCCCTTGAAATCCGGGACGTCTGGCAACCCTGGTCCCAAAGCCTGGACCAAGGGGGCTGTGATAACCGGGCTGTCAGGTATAATACACGCACATCATATTTTAATTTTAGAATAAAATTTGAAGAAAAAAAAATAAAAATAAAAAATCCTGTATGGTGACGGCACCAGTCACAGACATGCTCAAGATATCGCTCGCAGGTTAACTCAATTTTCCGAACCCTTTAATACATTTAGAATTTTTAAACTATTTTTCTCTCGTGCAACTACATTTCATCTAACGTTTGGCTGCCTCTGAATGAGCTAATTCTATTTTTATTTGCTCAATTTCGAAAAAAGGTCCGACCCCCAGTAAGAGACACCAAATAATCGGATGATTCCCAGTAACAGATCGGATGAGGAAAGGATGGGTAATGTGTCCTTTCCTCATCCGATCTGTTACTGGGAATCATCCGATTATTTGGATATAATTTCCATTTTCTCTTCAAAATGAGCAAAAGTTCTTTATTTTTAGATCTAAAACCTTATCAAATTCAAATGAACATAAAAGACCGGCAGACCTCGTGGTGGCTGTTCATAACCATCTGCCACTGCCTTGTAAATACCAACTGGCTCATACAATCCACTCCAATAAACACTAGATGGTTGCACCGTATTCATGGGCCACAGCAACATCAGTTTTTTTCCCGCCTAAAATTCTTTTTATTTAAATTCAAACTTATGACCATCTTTTACTGGACCCTTGTCTGTTACTGATGCCGTTACTCTACTATGCCAAATAAATGTGACAGTTGTTTCTCACTATTTTTCCAGTACAATTGTAAACGCGTCTTAAAACGAAATCATCCAACAACCTTTTTTTTGTTGGAATTCATTATCATTTGTCGAAAGGGCAACAAGAGTCTAACGGGCCGTTTTGTTTCATGATTCTTTTAAAGCTTTCATTTGTTAAGTGTTATCACAACTAAAATAAATGGAAAAACCTTTTCAAGTTCACGTCTTCTTGTCTGGCGTGTCTCCAGCCCTCATTGCACTTAGATGACAACGCGTGGAACGCTGCCAGATATCTGTTGAACTTGGCCGCACGTAAATACCAAGTGCGTCTGTGGTACCCTTATGTTTAAAGTAGTCCTAAATGATTTTACGACTTGTCCACCGTCTTCAATAAAAATAAATGGTTTGAAAGGCTTTCAATACAAACATACTACCAATGCAGGAGCAACGTTGACTTTACTGGAAAGAGAAACATTGCAAGTACTTTTTCACACGGGGGTACCCCCCCCCCCACCCCAAGTTCAATGGCGTAAATTCCCCTCCCTCAAATTTTCTCACCCCTCTTTCCCTATTTTTATTTTTAATTCTCTTTTTTATTTTATTCATTTTTCAAAAATATTTTTTTAAATTTATTTTTAATTATTATTATTATTATTATTATTTAATTAAATAAGTTCTGTGCTACGCCAATGACACACACACACACACTAAATGAATAAATAAATGAAATAAATATAACAATAATAATAAATAAAACAAAATGTAAACTAGATAAATTAGTAAATAAATTCAAATTAAAAATAAATCAATAAATAAATTTGAAAAATAAAAAAAATTAAAAATAAAAATCCCCCCGCCCCCCCGGAAATTTTGATGGCGCAACTTGCACCATAATCCTCCCCCCCCCCCCCCCTCCTGCGGGCACCCCTGTTTTCACCAATGTTCGATATAGATACCTTTCGTAATGCGACAGAATATCAAATTTAAAGTCTATTTTTTTGTTTCACTCACTGTGACATGTCCCGATCAATGATCGTTCACTTTCCTACAAAAAGGCAAAATGGGCGCCACATATTATCTGACAGACGATTTTTTGTGGGGTTATATTAAAGATCGCCTGTTCAAGCTCCATGTGCCACGTGATTAACAAGATTTGCGCCAAAAGATCACAACCGCATTTGATACCATTGATCGTCATATCGCACAGCGGCAAGGAAAGTGACACAACTCAAAAAATATCATTGGAAAAAATCAAGGTTTTTACGCAATAGTAGTTTTCGCCTCAAATCTTGCAATACGCGTAAAAAACGAGCTGATGTGTGCATCACATGACTTCCTTTTACTCCAATTTAATGTCATTTCCCCATTATTGGCAATTTTAATCTGATTCAATAGTTTACTCTCTTATTATCACCAACAGTGGACAAATTGAAATCACATTAAAAAAGAAAATCGCCAAATTTGTCGCCAAGTTGGCGACAAAACTTGGCGACCAAAAGATTAGCGATATATCGCCAAGTGTCTGACAAATTATAACACAACTTGTGTTTACATCGAAATTAACAATAATTTCCCCCCAAAAAAGGAGCAAAAGACCCCCTTAAGAACATCCGAATGCAACCAAAACTTTCTAGGACATACCGTTTTTGAGTTATGCGAGATACATACACACATACGCACGTACACATGTCACGAGAAAATTAGTTGTAACTAACTCGGGGTGTCGTCAAAATGGATATTTCGGGTGTCTGTCCGTTCCTAGGCATATATCCACGTGTGATCGGGTCGAAAAAAAAAAAAAAAACTATACATTCATTCGGGGGTGAGAAAAATGGAAATTAAGGCCGATTTTTGAGTGAAAATTTTTTCGCGAATACAATACTTCCTTTTTTGTAAAAGGAAGTAAAAAAATATGATGTGATGTTTAATTGTTAGTTTTTGTTGTCTAAATTGATAATGTATTCTTAAAGTGTATTACTTTCATCTGATGTTTTTATGGAAGATGACTCCCCTTCCGAACATTAACATCCCTTTCTCCCTCCCCTCATTCCATTTACGCCATCAGCAGCTCATCTCAGTGCAAGCAAAGTGCAGTTAAGGTTTCATTTATGTGTTTCATGTACAATACTGTATTATTTTTGTGTTTCGTAGGTTTAAGTAAGCAATCATCTGCGGTCTGGAGCGTACTTATGTAATTTACATCGACTCTTGCTTTAAAAAAAAAAAAAAAAAAAAAAAAAAAAAAGATTCGCCATTCGAACGAATTGTGTATGACTTCTGGAACGAATTGTGTACGAATAGCGAGTTTTCCACCGAATATAGTTGCTATTTGCTTTAAATAGGCATTAACAGAACTAAATAAATATTAAAGGAATCTTATTTTGTTCAAATTCCGTTCTTACATTGGCAAAAATGGTTGCTATTTGCTTAGAATCAGCACTAACGTAAGTCAAATGGTTTTCATTAATGTTATTGACTTAAGATCAGCATTTACGCGAAGAAAAAATTAAATACAGTTAAATTAGTTTTGTATAAATGCAAGCAACAACATTTACCTGTTTGAACACATTCTTTGGTCCAACAACCTCTCAATTTTTCTTCTAAAGCATCTGTTTTGGATTCTAAGAGGGAAAAAAATGTTTCATATGGTTCAATAATATTTCATATGAATCATCAATGATGAAATCTACATTTCAGCTCTACATTTCAGCATGCAAGGACAACTTAATAGTTTTACAAGAAGTGAAAAGAATCATTGTAAAAAAACATTAAAAAACTGCGCTGTGTACAAATGTAAGAATAAACGAGCTGATGTGTGCATCACATGACTTCCTTTTACTCCAATTTAATGTCATTTTTCATTATTGGCAGTTTTAATATGGTTCAGTAGTTTACTCTCCAAATATCACCAATAGTGACAAAATTGAAACCAGATTTAAAAAAATAAATAAATATATATATATATTTTTTTTAATCGCTAAATTTGTCGCTAAGTTGGCGACAAAACTTGGCGACAAAACATGGTGACCTAAAGACTGGCAATATATCGCCAAGTGTCCGCCAAATTATAACACCACTTGAGTTTACATCGAAATTAACAATGATTCCCCCCCAAAAAGGGGCAAATGACCCCCTTTGGAGCATCCGAATGCAATCAAAAAGGAAGGTGCACAACTAGACCCCACTAGGAGTCCACGTACAAAATTTCAACTTTCTTGGACATTCCGTTCTTGAACATACTAACACACATACGCACATAAGACATACAAAGACACATACATACGTACATACAGACGTCACGAGAAAACTCGTTGTAATTAATTTGGGGATCGTCAAAATGAATGTTTCGGGTGTCTGTACGTTCCTAGGCACATATCCACGTGTGGTCGAGTAGGAAAAAAAAACTCAACATTCATTTGGGGGTGAGCAAAATGGAAATTAAGGCCGATTTTTGGGTGAAAGTTTTTTCGCGAATAACAATACTTCCTTTTTTGTAAAAGGAAGTAACAATGACCTACATTTCAACTGTTTTTTTTTCGCTTCACCTATGGGGCGGGGGGGGGGGGGGGGGGGTCCGGTTTTTTAACCTCCCGTATTTGGAAAGGGCGCTGTGCGCGTTGTGGAACTGTTGATGCAATATTGAAATTCATTCTCCAAGACTACTTATCAAAAAAAAAAAGGGGGGCAACATTTTAGGAAAACATTCTCAAACCCTACCAGATGAGAGTAAGTTACGTGAGAATTTATGGAAGAAAGAAAAAAGAATTAGAAAGCTCTGTGCGTCTCTCTCTCAGCAAGGCTATGAAATAAGTTTTCAACTCTGCACTTTACAAAAAAAAAAAAAAAAAGTTTGCAATATTGTACATCGCCAACTGCATTATTCAATCTTTCTGAAGTCAGTGTTTGGCACAGAATAAGATAAAGAGGACAAGCCAAATTGAAGCAGAAAGTTGCACCGATGTAATCCATGATCCTTAACTTCTCGCTAGAGATCTTGGGTTTATATTTTGATTCAAAACATTGCATTATTGAATCTCAATTGCTAGTAATTTTAACTTAGGTGTTGCTGCAAGAAGAGTTTGTAAAAATACATGAAAACGCAAACCAATCCGTCAGTTCTCCTATTCGTTCGCTATCGCCAATTTGAAGGATATATTCGCTATCGCCAAGCTCGCGAATCGACCACGGTGTCATAACCTCGCTCATTTTCGCACCGATGTATCACACAATCCCGGCTTCAATTTCATCCCCTTCTTACCAAAGACGTGACCCCTCTTAAGTTTCTATACTCTATGGTGTTTGGAAGTTTTTATCCTCCAAATTCTTAGGTAGTTAGTTCATAGTGCTTGTGGATGTTCGTTCATTTGTTTGGTGATTTTTTTTTTTTCATAATTTTAGTGTAACTATTGCTGTTGTTGTTGTCTTGTCCATGATGTGAAAAAGAAAAGCACTAGTTTACTCCGAAGCCACCGACCTCGGCGACCTCTATAGCTTTTTCTGAAAACATTAAGTCATTTGGGTCGTCCAGACCGATCTTGAGAAGCCTGGTCTGAATTGCTGGGGCAGCTGAAGATATATAGGGCGTTCCGTTTTAACCTGCAATAGACCTTTATTTTCGCAACCGTTAGTCCTAGATGTATACTTCCAATTGCAAAAATGTTCAAAATCAGATGCAGAGTTAGGGTATTGAAAGTTTGAAGCAAAAATAAAAATGAGTCAGAAAATACAAAATGTAACTTTTAATACGGGCCCCAGGTCTCATAACTTATATTTAGAGAAATAATCTCCATTGAAAAATAGTTCCAATAATATAGTTTTTAACAAGTGTTTAAAGTGATATATGTGCACAGAGCGTGGTTTCTCAAATTATTCGAGGTTTTGTTGTGTGTTTTTGCGTATCACTGCATAACATTTGCATTCATTTTTGAACAGCAATGAAAAATATAAATACCTTGTTTTATTTACTATTGCGACCTGTCATTTTTCTGAAAGTGCGATAAGTTCCAATCTCATCTTCTGTATTTTCCCTTAAAACTTTAAACTGGAATATCTCTTTCAGTTTTAGTCGCACAAATGTCAAGCTTTTTGTGTTAGTAACAGTTTTTAATGGAGATTATTTCTCTAAACATTACTTAGAGGACCTAGAGCCCGAATAAAATTTTCGTATTTTTTAACTCACTTTAACTTTTGCTTCAAACTTTCAATACCTTAACTATGCATCTGATTTTCAACATTTTTGCAACTGGAAGTATACATCTAGGACTAACGGTTGCGCAAATAAAGGTCTTGCAGGTTAAAACAGACCACCCTGTATATGCCGAGGGAACAGTTGAAAGTCATGGCAGTGTGGGCAGTGAATTGAGTTACTTCTTACTCCGTCACTTGAGATTTTCATGCCCTTTACATGTTTTGTTCGTAGTCTGGTTATTATCGATGCTATATGCGATTATGGTTTAGGGCTAGAATAGAAAATTTCGAATTATTACTGATAACTTTTCGGTTGGCCACAGCATTGGCATCCATTAGAGTAGTGAGGTTCGATGATTGGGGTAGGATCTGGACTCCTTGCCAAGCTCATTGGCTTTTTCATTACGATTAGAGATCAGCATTGTATGTAACTATTAGTCTTATATAATGAATTGCTTTATTTAAAACACTATTGAAATGTATATGAGGCACACGAGGTAGTAAAAAAAAAAGAGAAATTAGGGCTCAAAGTTACCCTAAGTGCAATACAGTAGAACCATTTTTATCCGGCCCTCGTTTATCCGAATCAAATTTTTAGTTTGAAAAAAAAAAAAAACTATGTTCACATAGATAATTTTAAATTAGGATAGTAAGAGCGTAGCCCCCCCCCCCCCCCCCCCCCCCCCATTTAAGTAAATTTTCTTTCAATTTTGATTAAAGTTACAGCTTCTGCGTAGATTGTGCAGTAAATTAAAGCGACCTAACAATCACCGCTGCAGCTGAACTACTGTCCAACCACGGATTGTATGGAATTTTTCAAACGTTCAGCTAAGACGAATCTATGCGAATAAGGGGGAAAAGTAAAAATTTGATGCGCGTATTCCGCTCATTTGAATGAGACTCTGCTTCTGCAAAAACTGACATAAGAATAATAGATTTGTCCGTTTCCGGATGTAAAACGGGTGTTAGTCTTTCCATACAATCCGTGGTCAGACAGTATAATGATAAAGCGTTACATTGACCGTGCTTTTTTTCAAAGGAAAGTCGTGTTTGAACCACGTGAAGAAATTATATGAGAAATTGTTTTGATATTTTTACTTCCTTTTACAAAAAAGGAAGTATTGTATTCGCGAAAAAATTTTCACTCAAAAATCGCCCTTAATTTCCATTTTGCTCACCCCCAAATGAATGTTGAGTTTTTTTTTCGATTCGACCACATGCGGAAAAGTGCCTAAGAATGTATAGACACGCGAAATATCCATTTTGACCATCACCGAGGTAATTACAACGACTTTTCTCGTGACGTCTGTATGTATGTGCGTATGTATCTCGCATAACTCAAAAATGGTATGTCCTAGAAAGTTGAAATTTGGTACATAGACTCGTAGTGGGGTCTAGTTGTGCACCTCCCCTTTTGGTTGCTTTCGGATGTTCCTAAGGGGGTCTTTTGCACCTTTTTGGGGGGAAATCATTGTTAATTTCGATGTAAACTCAAGTGGTGTTACAATTTGGCTGACACTTGGCGATATATCGCCAGTCGTTTGGTCGCCAAGCTTTATCGCCAACTTCGTGACAAATTTGGCGATTTTTTTAATTTTTAAATTTGATTTCAATTTGGCCATTGTTGGTGATATTTAGAGAGTTAGCTATTGAATCACATTAAAATTGTCAGTAATGGGGAAATGACATTAAAGTAGAGTAAAAGGAAGTCATGTGATGCACACATCAGCTCGTTTAAAATGTGTTTTGATGAATCCTATGTAATTTTGCTGCATATATATATAAAGATATATATATATGTATATATTTTTGTCATAAGGAACTGTATGTCTATTTATTTAAGATAACAAAAAATAATAATAAACATTTGCAGTTACTGTCCTTAACCAGTCCACGGCAAAGCACTACTTTATTACTTTCATTATTGGCTAACTAGAAAGTCGCCCGTCAAGGTATGACAGGTGAAAATTGCTTCTTCATTTGAACGAAGCCATTGCCTGTTTGGTGGTATTTTGATCCGTTGAAATTACAACCCTCACTCCAATGGATGAACCCTCAACTCCAGTAGTTGACCAATTTCTTCATTCTCCTAAAATTAGTCATACCAGTAAAACAGTAGAGTTACCGGATCGATTCCAGCAGAATAAAGCCTTTCCCTGCATGTCAAACATTACCAAAACATATTATCAAATAATCATGCCGTGGCGTTAGTTTCATTGTTGAAACATGCGGGTTACTTGATCATCGGCTGCTATTTATATGAGGATACTTGTTTCTTCTGTGCGAAATCAAAGCTCGTGTTTTGAAACAAGCGCTTCTCTTTAATTGCCGGGTGAATCATTTCAGATTTCCAGTGAGTGTGGTGTTTGTCTCTCAGAGCCACAACAGCCTCGTGTTCGTAGACGCTCACCATTACCCAATTTGCTCAACGACCACCGAGTTCATTGGTTTGACTCCGGGTTCAAGGTTCGTTGCAGAAGACAATTGGCGAAGAGCTGAGAGATGGGAAAAGAGAAAAGTTTTTTTTCCGCTCTTTATTTTCATAATTGTCATCACCCACTGAGCAATACTTTTTTCTACGATGCTACTGCACACTCTAATCTGCTACTGTGATTCCGTGCACTTATTACGGCACATTTTGCCTTTTCCTAAGAATTTATTTATTTATTTTACCAAAGCTAAGACCAAAAAATTTAAAAAACTTCAAAACTTAAAAAAATAGCTCAAAATTATTTTTGCTTTTTAATCCTTGCCTCTCCCTCCCCGCCCCCCCAAAATAAAAGAGAAGGAAAAAATGAAAATTAATTTGAATTCAAGAGGTCGAAATTCAAATTATGTTTTTCGCAATCACGAGTGTGTGTTTGTGTGTATGTAGACGAGTGTGTTTATGTGTGTGTGAGGGGTATGTGTGTTTGTGTGTAGGGGGTATGTGTATGTGTGTAGGCATATGTGTTTGTGTCTGTGCAGGCATGAGTATGTGGGTAGTTGTGTGTAGATGTGTTTGTGTATGTGTGTGTTTGTGTGTGCGTGTGTAGGCGCGTGTATGTATGCGTGTAAGTGTAGGATATTGACGCAACCTGGAGACGGTTTTCGCTAGAGGAGCAGCATCGTGAGGCGGCCGGTCGACGATGGTGCTGCAGAGGGTGCTGGTGGGAAAATAAAAATCATAGGACATCAAAACAGTCAAATGAAAGCAATAAGTAATCGTGATTGCTCAACAATAAGCAATCGTGATATTGTGAAAAATCTTTTTTGTCTGCAATTACAGACTTATATTGTACAGGTTTTCTTCTGCGAGGGTCATTCCACGGAAGACTATAATTTTGTCCCGCAAGTGACATAAACTTTTCAATGAATGGTACATTTCATTGAAAAAAATAGTTTAAAAGGATAATGAGCAAAATTTTGTTGCTTAAGAAATCCCAAACGTATGTGTGACTTCTTAAGCTAAACATTTCTTCATTACCTTTTAAAATTATTTCTTGTTTATGAAATAAAAGAACCGTTACGTGCGGGCGAAATGACCATTTACAGTGGAATGTGACCATAAACATTTTTTTTCGACAGTTTAAATTATTTATTTCTCAACAAATGAGATTTCTTTCCTTCACGTTGGATCCTTTAGCTTTCAAAACCTACAGCTTGTTTCGTCATTCCTATATTAAAAGAGTAAAAATATTAAGTAATGCATTGAGCAAACTGCAAGAGGTTGGCTTTGGATGTCCCGCACGTGACGCTTACAAATACATTAAATTTTATAAAAATTATACTCTGTCAGGAGTATTTTTGTATCAAGTACAAATGTTAAAAAATGTGCTTATTTCTGTTTAAATTAAAATATTGATAAAAATAATGGTGAAATTATTGAGTCGAATTGTCCCGCACGTGACGGTGAAATGGCCCTGCGATTGCAGACTAAAACTACGTTTATCTAACATAGCAGTCGTTCGCTGCTCTTTTTTAAAAACCTATAACTGCAGACTTGTGCTGCATATTTTTATCTGCGACTGTAAAGTATATTCAAACAGTAGGCTTTTTTTATCTGCGACTACAAGCTTGCAGATCGACACTTCACACTTTCACCCACGGCCCATAGGCTCTTACTGAACACTTTTATCTGCTATCACTGTTTTGTATTGCACATTTTCATCAGGGACTGCAGGCAGGTTTGTGTCTGCAGGCTAATACCGCACACCTTTATTACGATTATAGACTTTTATCTGCAACTTTTAATGTACACTGTTAGCTGTCCACTTTTATTTGCAACAGTTTCTCTGAGCTGATAAATTTTTTGTTTCAATACAACTGTTTTCGTGTGAGATAGTATAATGCCCCCCCCCCCCAAAAAAAAAAATCTAAACAGAAAATAAAGTGTTTTAGATAGATGTTGGAATGAAAATAATTTCGATTCACAACTTTCTTTAAAATAACATAAATATCGTTGAGAATTTAAGTAACCTATTTTCTTTACAACAACAGTTTTGAATATCAGTCAATAATAATCTCTCTCGATTCGCTCTGGTTTCCAATAGTTTTAAATATGCGTTTATAAGAGTTAACACAATATTGTGCCAAAAAATTAAAAAAAAGTAGTAATAATGTCTATGTAGAACAATACGAAATTAATTTTTCCATGATGTTAGGCATTATATTTAAACGAATTCTAACAGATATGTCGGTCAGCGTGAGCATTTTAAATTCAAAAACATTTTTTTTTTTAATTCCAAAGCTGTTAATGTATTGATGTAGGAAATATAAACTGTGTCATTGAGTTACATAACTATTCTGAAAACGAAATTTGGATATGACTAAGTAAAATGTCATAAATAAATGAAATAAGAGCAATGGCGCGATTCTCGAAAAAACATCCCGTGCGTAACGCTAAGTTTTTTATTTTATTCGAGTAACTAGTGGTACCCGCACGGCTTTGCCCGTGATTGAAAAATTAAAAGGTCTTTTGGTTCGCCTGTTATATTTACAAATAATGTATGGTGAATTTTCTCGCCAATTGACTTGTACCCATGTTACAGTTCCACGTTATGATAATTTCGTATCTCGCCAATTGGCTTGTGCCCATGTTACGGTTCCACGTTATGATAATTTCGTAATTTACTCGTCCATCTTATGATAGTTTTGTTCTTAAAATTGGAACAGAAAAAGAACCACATCGAATTTTCGAGAAATCGCTTCGAGGTACACACCCCATGCTACAAACTAACTTTGTTCCAAATTTCATGAAAATCGGCGAACGGTCTAGGCGCTATGCGCGTTACAGAGATCCAGACATCCTCCTGACGTCCAGACAGAGAGACTTTCAGCCTTATTATTAGTAAAGACTAACAATTAAGTATGGGATTAACTGTTATGCTTTGATAGTATATTAAGGCATGCAGTATTCTTTAATAGCATTATTTTTTAAAAGCTTTGGTTAGCAAGAAAAAATAAAAAACTTAGCGTTACGCACGGGACATTTTTTCGAGAATTGCCCAATGGCTTCACAAAAACTCCTAATTTTCAGCAGATAATTTTAAAATTAGGGCTTTATTCCAGGAAAAAAAAAACTATTTCATCTTTGCCAAGCAAGTAATAATAACAATTATAAAACACATTTATGTTGTAAATAAAGAAACTTCCATCGCAGCATTCAATTATACAAAAAAAAAAAAAAAAATCGTGTTAAACTAATTCTTCCTATCCTTAATCCCTCTTTTTTTGCAAGAAACAAAGCAATTTTGGATAATCTTTAATCGGATAGGTCAGCGTTTCTTAATTTCTTTGACAAATGGACTCCTTTTCACTGTTCGCGTGTTTCGTGGAACCCCTGGTTTTTCTAAAACAGTGCAGTTTTAATTCCGCATTTTGAAATTTGTTTACATGCAAACTTTTTTTAAAAATATTTACTGTTTGACCATCGATTGCATGGAAAGGCTAATGTTCGGTTTACAGGCGGAAATGGACACATCTATTAGTTTATAGGGATGTTAGTTGGTTTCTTTCAGATGTGCACTTTTGCCTCTCTATTATTTAGTCTTAGTTTTGTAAAAATGAAAATTTGCTCACAGCAACATTTTTTTAATCTAAAGTACATTCTATCTATATTCTCACGGCAAAAACTAATTGATTTATTTGTTTACAACAAAATTTTGAGCTTACCATTTTGCTTTTACGTTCCTGAACGAAATGAAAATATTTTATTTTCTTTCTGGTGTTTCCATGGAAACTATTTTTGTTTTCCCTTATTTTATTTTAGAGAATGCAATAAATGAATAAGGCACTAGTGACATTATAAAACGTGTGCATAAAAATCCCATCGTTATTTTCCCTTCTCCCCTGCTAAATTCATTCAGATGGAATCGTCTTTACTTGGCAGATTGCCAAATTACATACAATCCGTGGTCAAACAGTATTGTCATCAAAGAGGAACTTCTACATAAAATTGAGCACCACGTTTCACGGTATAATGTAGTTTGAAATGTTAAAAGTGGCAACACCAACCACGTTTCGCGACTACTGAGACTATTCATCTTTTAAAATGCACCACCGTTCAATAACGGCGTTATTTTAATTTGTTTCCAGGATGGATCAAATGTCGAGTTAATAAATGTTTCACATTCTCTGTATTGACACAGTCAAAGGAAGTACAATGGCAATAAAATAAAATAAAATAAAGGAAAAATTAATTTGAATTTTGACATCTTGAATTCAAATTATGTTTTTCGCAATCACGAGTGTGTGTTTGTATGTGTGTTTGTGTGTAGGGGTTATGTGTATGTGTGTGTAGGCATGTGTGTTTGTGTCTGTGTGCTGGCATAAGTGTGTGGGTAGTTGTGTGTATGAATGTGTGTGTGGGGGGTATGTGTATGTGTGTGTAGGCATATGTGTTTGTGTCTGTATGCAGGCATGAATGTGTGGGTAGTTGTGTGTATGTTTTTGTGTGTATGTGTGGGTGTCTGTATGTATGCGTGTGTGTATGTGTTGGTATGTGTGTATATATGCGTGTATGTGTGGGTGTCTGTATGTATGCGTGTGTGTATGTGTTTGTATGTGTGTATATATGCGTGTATGTGTTTGTGTATGTATGTGTGCATGTGTGTGTGTAGTTGTATATGTGTGCGTGTGTGTGTGTGTGTGTGCGCGCGTGTGTGTAGTTGTGTATTTATGCGCGTGTGTGTCGGACATGGATGCAACCTGGAGACGGCTTTCGCTATAGGAGCAGCATCGTGAGGAGCCGGTCGACGGTGATGGTGCGAGGATGGCGGTGGGAAAAATCAAAAGACGCCAAAAACAGTCAAATGAGAACAATAAGCAATCGTGATTGCTCAAAAATTCAAAATTCATTTTGTATTTTGATATTTTCTGCGCTATTCATTCGAAAAATTCGGATTAGAAGTTTGTCAAAACTTATTTTTAACAACATTTTAAGTAACTATCTTCAGTTGAAGAGAAGAATGAAAGTTTCACGGAACCCTTGATTGTTCTCCACGGAACCCTGGGGTTCCGCGGAACACAGTTTAAGAAACGCTGGGATAGGTTAATAAATCAATATCTTACCTTGATCAAAGGTAAATTCTGTACCTCAGAGAAAGACTGACGTAAGTCCGAAAATTGCAATTTTTGGTTTATTAGTGCATTGTAAGTAGAAACCTATTCCGCATCAAGCCTTGTGAACGTAATGGGGATGTTTCCTTCAGTCAAAAGTAGTACTTTTAGTCACTGAAATTGATAGAATAAGCAAAAAAAAAAAAAAAACATGGACCCAGAAAATACTTTTATTTTCCCAACAGTTATTTTTTAATTAATTTTTTTAAATGTCCGATTTTTCAAACACGGCGTGATCTTGATGACGTCACAAAAGATGCTATTTGGCGCATCTTTCTACTACGTTTCCACGTTATGATAATCAAGAAGCGAATTAAATATTGCGCTCTGCGCTTGCTACCAACCATATCGTTGCCAATACACGTGAGTAAAGATGCGAATTAAATATTTTGTTCTGTGAATGGCAACACTGAAAGGCCATCTTTCATCATTTGGAATATGGCATCGGCAGAAATATAAACAATGAAAGCGCACTGATTTAAGTATTTTTTTAATGTTAAATTTAAAGAAATTATTTAAAAAATGGTCAGATCCTATGTTTTTAAGCATGCTCTTTCAGAAAAAAAATACTTTTAAAATTTTGGAAACGACCCCATTGTTTAAAAGAAATTCTTTTAAATTTTTTAGCTGGGTTAAAAGAGCGCGCGTCCCATGCTTTGCATGGGCCAGAAAAAAGTTTTTCCTCTCTACTGTAAAATTATCCTAATGTGACTTACGTCCTTCCGGCTCTTGGGTACAGAATTTTCAGAAATTTATTTCCATTTTCAATGACCGATTTACCGATAAAAGAAAAATAATAAAAACACCCAGCACTCATTTGAATTTTGACGCCTTGAATTCAAATTATCTTTTACAGCCGCAAAATTTTACTGATTTTTAATTTTTTTTTTTTTTTGTTCAAGCCTGATTGCTGAACACGCGTTACTTGACATAACTTTTATTTTCGAGGTAGATCGTGCAAAGCCGGGCGATGCAGCTAGTTCATTTTATATAATGGGGATTAGTAATTCGGAAATTTTGCCCATTGATGAAGTTTTACTATTTAAGTTCATCTATACAGTCGACTCCCGCTACAACGCGATCCGACTTACGCGAAATGGCTATAACACGATTTTTTCCCCCCGGTAAAGAATTTTATTCCTAACGCGAATTCTTCACCCGCAACATGAAAGTTTTCCGAAGGTAATTGCGATTTTTTCGTGAATGGACCTTTATCCCTTTGACATCACTGAGAGCGGAAGTTTCCACACCGTACTAGTCTGAACATCGCTTATACAAGCAACTACTCCTCATTTTTCATTTATTTTTTTCATTCTATATGGGAAAGTTGATGAAATATAATGACACCTAAGATCGCTGTTTCATTCAAAGTTTGTGAAGATAGAAAGAAAAAGAGAAAGATTCAACAACTATAGTTCATTTGTTTTTCTTACTACATAATGTACGTACCGTAGTGGTTTATTTTAAGTCTTCCTTTCCCATTGATCATTGATTTTGTGCATCGTAGCAATTTTTTATGTTAAATAAAACGGTTTAAAAAATAAATAAAATTCAATTTTTTATTTAAGAAACAGTAATGTATGGTTAAGAAATGGTTTTTAACAGTTTAAGGTGGTGTTTACAAGTGTCTTTAATCGTATGGATATGTTTAAAAAAGTTTTTACACATACGGGTCATTCCATAGTGACTAACGTAACATTCGCAGATGATTTTCAAACTCTTTTTACTTACACCGGGAGTAAAAATAAATATGTTTTGTTTTAATATGCAGATTTAAAATGTACAAGGTGACTATTTTTTATTTCTACCAAGAATTTGAAGCAAAATAAGCGCTGGCAGGTGTTTTTCCATCAAAAAGGGCATCGTGACTAACGTAACATTTTTGCAACCCTGAGAAACAATGCTTATGTTAAGAGGCAAATTTTTCTGAAACTAACGCAGGCATTGAAAATTGGCCGATATATTTGTAAGAGTTAAACAATTTATTTTTAAAAATGTACAACAGATTTATTACAGATTAATCTTTTTTGGCCCTTAATGGTACTTTTACGAAACCATGTGTGTGACTAACGTAACGTGACTAACGTAACCATCGAATAACAAGCAATGAATGCATATAAAATACTATTTGTAATTAATCTCTTGCTCTTATATTACTTTTACACTTTTTAGGAACCTTCTTTCTGTTGCATTATGGTTCTTTCTTTACTTTTTTTTTCTATATTAGTGCAAGAAATTGAATGGAAGGATTCAGTTCAATTGACTCAATTTGAATGTGCGAAAAAAAATAAATAATTTAAAAAAACTGCTTTTACAAACTGAATAACATCATTTTGGGCTAACTAAATCCTAAATATCTCTCTTATAAAAAAAAAATAACTTTATGCCAGTAGATAGTTTCACCAAATTCTAGTATTCTGTCTTTATACTAGTTATGTCATAAGAAACTCTGTAGTACTTTTCAATGTCATATTATTTTTTAAGGTTTGCTGATTCATCGAACGAATAGTGTTGTGTATCCTTTTGAATTAAAATGTAATTAAAAAAAATAAATATTCTAACGTTTTTGCAGAATGCATTTTAATTCCAGATATCACCGCAAATATTTGAATTTCTAAATGATCATTCTTGCATTTTCTGAAATATATGGCAGCAGCGCTTATTGTCGCTGTGTCATGTAACATCTTCAAATGTTTTCCAATGAGCAGCCATTACTTCATTTTAATAATAGGTGGAGATGTATTTTCTAAAAAATAGAGACGTTCTCCTTTGTTAAGACTGTATTTCTATTATCTTAATTCTTAAGCTTGGATTCTTAAGTTGAATGCACATTCAGCAGAGTACTTATTTTGCTTTACTCACTTTTTTTCTTTTTTAATAATTCTTAAAATTGGAAGTATCTTTTTGAAAACCTTTAAAAAACGTATTTTTTTTTAAGTAAACATAAGGTTTACAACGTAATATTACTGGTATTTTTCACCCTTTATATTTTTAATCAATATAGAACGCCTACTTATTCAAAATTGTTCATGAAAATGTACATTAAATTAAATAAGTTTTAAATATTATCAGTCGTTTTTAAAATGTTACATTAGTCACATGCAAACTGTTACGTTAGTCACAGTTCAAATGTTACGTTAGTCACACTAATTATTTTATATCTACTGATACTAAAATAAATATTTTGCACTTTTTAAGTAGATATGACACAGATGTAAGAAAATAAAAAGTGCTGTTTTGTTCAACCATCTGGTTTAGTTTTTAAGCAGAAAATAGTACATTTTTGTGACTAACGTAACGTAAATATTTTCAGTGAAATAACCAAACTAATTAAAATACTTATCTTATAATGTATGCAAAAAGAACAGTCAGTTTTATTGGGCCAACATCTAATCATTTAGAATAAACATAGTTCTTTTAAAATTTTGAAAAAATATTTACATTGCACAAGAAAACGTAGACGCAAGTTTTTTGCACATGCTAAGCCTTTTATACAACCTCGCACGTTTAGAGACAGAAGAAAAGCACCGAATGAAATTTTTGCAAACTGTTACTGGATTTATGTACTAGAAAGTATGCTGAATGAAATGATAGGTCACAATTAAGGCTTTGTGGAAAAAAAATTTCTGAGGTTGAGGTTGACATTTCTATGGAATGACCCATACTCTTTTCCACAACGCGAAATTTCAACTTACGCGAAGGGTCTTGGAACGCATCCCTCGCGTAAGTCGGGACTCGACTGTATTTGTGATTTTTCTTCCCTAAAAAGACATAATTTTACACAAAAGAAAACCACTTTTTAGTTTAAAGTCTGCTTGAGTTAAGCCCTGAAAAAAAATCTGAATCAAATCAAACCACAAACGATTTGTAACTAATGACGACGAAAATTTCGATCTCAAAATAAATACTAAAAACAAGCGCCGTCACGGTAATCTGAAAAATCATAGCAACATCAACTTTGGTCAAGTGAAGCTAATAAGCAATACGCAATTTCTCACCAAGTGAAAATTGCTGATAAAAGACCTTAATTTGCATTTTTAAGAAAGCAAGAACGCGATTTTATTTCCAGATGGAATGTCTCAACTATTTGGGGCCAGGCAAGGATCCCTCTATTCGGGCGATTATGATTCATTTTAGTAAATTTGAGTGCAGCTGGGATTCTCACATTCCCCTTTTAGAACCCCAGAGGTTTATCCAATCGAGCGAAAGAGTGTTTCCTCAAGAAATCAGTAGTCGAGGTGGGTGGCCGTGATTACACTTTAGAGGAATGAAAATAGTGAGTAGGGGAATATGGGGCAAAGTGAAAAGTCATTACTCTGCGTTTAGCACCACCTATTTGGTAATATTTTAACAATGTAGTTTCAGATATCGTCGCCTCAGAGCAACAGTAAGATATCTGATCCTAGAAATAACACTAAGATATCTTATTGTTGCTTTGAGGCGACGATATAATCGATTTCAATCAGAAAAAAAATACCGCTGAAGATCAAAACTTATAATAATGCAGGCAATTTTCAAAAATTGATAATGTTATTGTAATATTTGTTGTAAGTCCAAAATCATATGTCTGGATGTCTGGATCTCTGTGACGCGCATAGCGCCTAAACCGTTCGGCCGATTTTCATGAAATTTGGCACAAAGTTAGTTTGTAGCATGGGGGTGTGCATCTCGAAGCGATTTTTCGAAAATTCGATTTTGTTCTTTTTCTCTTTCAATTTTAGGAACATTTTCCGGAGCAAAATTATTATAAGGTGGACGAGTAAATTACGAAATTATCGTGACGTGGAATGGGACAGCGAATGAACATAGCCAATTTGCGAGAAATTCATCATCCATTATTTGTAAATATACAGGCGAACCAAATGACCTTTTAATTTTTCTACTACGGGCAAAGCCGTGCGGGTACCACTAGTGATATCATAAAATAACAAAGTTCTCGTTATTAACATTTTAAATATGAATTGAAGCCTTCTAATATGCGATGCACTATTTATGTAGTTAATATTTAGCTTATTTGAATTTTAAATATTTTGCTCAAGCAGTCGAGTATATGCTGGGCAAAGTGAAAGAGCTTATTTTGTTTACTCACTCAATCATTTACTAAAACACCCTACGCATTCATTTATTAATTAATTCATTTGCATTCCTTCATTTAGTGATTCACTTATTTATTCATCCATTCACCTATTTCTTATTCAGTCACTCTTTTACTCACTCAGTTGTTTTTCTTCATATATTAATTAATTAATGAAATTATTCGTTTATTGTTCTATTTTCTTTTTATTTATTTATTTAAAATTTTAATTACAGATTCATTTCATCAAAAATACTTTTTATGGTCAAATTGAAAATATTTCATTACAAAAATATTTCATTTTTCCCTTTGCCCCTTGAAAATAAAAAGTGAACATTTTTCAACTTTTTTTTAAAGGCTCAAAATTACTGCCAAAAATAAAAAATAATGTTTCAATGCAAGTTTTATAAAAAATGCTACGTTACTTCTTGTCGTACTGCAATTTTCAAAACAAATTTCCTATTGGTTCATTTTGAAAAAGCTCATTCACCTTAGCCATTTCCCTTTGCCCCACATTCCCCTACTATTTTACTGCAGGCAGAAGGGCTAGAAAAATCTCAAATTTTCAAATCAATCTGGACGTTCCGGCATAGCCGCTTTTTCTCACTTTAATTCAAATTAAGGTCGATTTTTGAGTGAAACTTTTTTTCGCGAATACAATACTTCCTTTTTTGTGAAAGGAAGTAAAAATAGTTAGATCCTATGTTTTTAAGCAAGTTCTTTCAGGAAAAAAAATACTTTTAAAATTTTGGAAACGACCCCATTTTAAAAAATTCTACTCTCGATTACGACACAAACTTCTTTACCCCAAAATCAGCCCCATTCAAACTCTTACTCCAGGGCACCGGCAGAATAGGGTCGTTTCCGAAATTTTAAAACTATTGTTTTCTGTAAGAGAATGCTTAAAAACATAAGATCTGACCTATTTTTTAAGTAATTTGACAAAGCTTAATATTTTTTAAAAATTATTTTAATCGGAGTGCAGATTTAATTTCATTTTTTACGCTTCTGCTTCTGATACCAGAAGTGAGGAAATGCTATTCACTGATGCCACTAGCGCGGAGCGCAATATTTAATTCGCATCTTTACTCAGATGTGTTGGCAACGATACGGTTGATAGCAAGCGTAAGGCGCCATATTTAATTCGCTTCTGAATTATCATAACCTGGAAATGCGGTTGACAGCAAGCGTAAGCATTCAGCTCGCCAGTGGAATACGAGGAGTTTAACACTTCTGACGTCATGAAGACCAGGCCTTGTTTGAAAATTTAATAATTAAAAAAATAATTAAAAAATGAAAAATGAAAAATATTTCGAAAATAAAAGATTATCCTTGCTCCATGTTATTATTATTATTTATTTATTTCTTAATTAATTTTTTATTATTTTTTTGCTCATTCCATCAACTTCAGTGACTAAAAGTAGTACTCTGAACTGAAAAGATCTGCTCCGACTCTTTTAATTTTAACCCTTCGACTTCCGATTCAGATGCTGACTCATTTACACCAAAATCAGGACCAAAACACTACTTGGACTCTGCATTCCCGGCTTTTACTGCTCAAATTCTTCTTCAGACGGAATTATGAAATACTTAACCAAAAATGTTTTATTTGATCGATAGTTTGCTATGGTTGACATCTTATAAACAAAATTTCAAGTTTATAGGTGAAAAATTAAAAGAGTTATATCGCACGTCCAATAACCCGGATATATATTATTGAAATATATATTTTAGATTACAATACGATGCAATATCAAGCAAACTTCATTGTAAAATATTCCCTAAGCAATAATAAAACATAATATTAGCATTTGAAATGATTAATAAAAGATTATATATTTTTTAAAAAATCAGAAAAATAATCTTTGGATGATAGTAGTTGACCAATCACTTAATTTTAATGTAATACGAAAAAGCGTGGGGTGCTGTCTATTTACATTTTTGCTTGGACAACAAATGGAAGAAATTCAAGACAACTGATAAGAAGCCTCCCACGCTTTTTTGTATTATATTAAAATTAAGTGATTGGTCAACTACTATCATCCAAAGATTATTTTTCACTTTTTAGTTCATTTTGCTACGAAAGCGTGTTTTTTAAGTTTTTTAAACTATTATTTTATTTTTCTGCTTTTTAGTCTTATGTTGGAGAATTATCAAGCGACGAAATTAGTTATAAAACGAGTGCGAGGTAATATCATAAAGTTAAGACAAGGGCACCCCGATGGGAAGCTACTGTGAGTCATCGATGTATGTTTGCAGAAATCATATTTATATTACTTTGAAAATTTGAGATGCATTTGAATAAAAGTTTTGTTCAACAATGGTCTGATCAGCAATGAATTTCCAATTGAAGGCTCACCTAAATTTTGGCATGAAATTAGTTAAAAACAATTATATTTCATGTTCTAATTACCTTGGAACATTGGAACAAATTTTGTCTGATGCAGAAAAATTAAAGGTTTTTGTAGTATTTTTAAATAATTTTTGCGAGTATTTTTTGATGTATTTTTTAAAAAATTTCCTTTTTCACATTGTTGGATTTATGCCAAAATATTGATTAAAATTGGAGGAAACTAACAATTAAAAGGGTTAATTAATTAATTTGATTATAGAATATTGCATTGTCATCGGGTCTGAGATCGCGTGCCAAATTTCAAAAGAATCCGATCGCAGGAAGTGGGCGAAATTTGAGTTGCAAGATTCCATTACAAGATACATACATACATACATACATACATATATACATACATACATATATACATACATACATACAGGTGAAGCTAATAAAAGCGTGTTAAAAACCCTCCCTTTTTTGTAACGAGAATCCGTGGTTGTGAAAATGAGCCAGTCCCATCCTCCAAATCCCTATTTCTTAATGTTGCCAATCCCAAAATGAAACATTCTTGCACGGATAATAATAAGCAGACTGTAAAGAGTTAACTACGAAAAAAAAAATCGAGTAATTTATTCAATTAATAAATGATTAGCAGCTGTTTAAATTTCATGTCCGGTATACCGGACGCCACGTCTGAAAGGGTTAAAATACCCAATTCACATCAAAATAAGCTAAGAATGTTACGAATTGCCGTAAGAGGGCGTATTCCTCACCTATTTAAGTAAATTGTCTTGAATCTTTTGGCTTATGTTATGCTTATGTTGGGGGGGGGGGTGATGTTGTTATGTAACATCAGTTGAAGGGAGCCGCCAGCCCTCATAATACTGGCAAGAACGAGCAATTGCCTCGTTATCTTCATTCTCTTCTAAGTTCAAATAAAGTTTTTAAATTAGTGTTGTGTTTTGGAACCACCGATAAAGCTACAAGTAACATTTTTTTATAAAGAAAAACACTAAAAGGAAAAAAAAAATTATCATTTCTTTCTTTGAAAAATAAACATGACGCATTGTTCGGCTGCTCGAGAGCATTACGTGTACTCGACAGCACTTTTTCCAGTTCCGCATTGACCCATATCTGAATTAACAATGAACCCGAAGGAGATCTCGACAACATCCCAAGTTGTCTTTCAAAATCGAGACAGATTCCACGACAGCTTTTATTGGAAAATAGCCGCCTGACGGAGATCTTCTCAATGGAACTCCATTGTCCTCGGTGGTTGGCGTATTTTTGTTTTTATCTGCGCAATTGGGTTCGAAGGGAACGACTGACAGTTTTGGATCTATGCATCCTCATGAGTGGTTCGTGCGAGGAGGCAAAGGGGGAAACTGCCCCCCCCCCACCCACAAAAATGAAGGGACCTTGCCCCCTCAGGATTGATTTATTTCACGATATAAAAGCTAAAAATTCCAAATAAATTTGCTTTTCTCATGTCATCCTCATCCTCACGTATATAATAGTCAATAATTGAGTAACGCTCCAGACGTCATCAACAATGAAACTCGCGCCACGCTATGATAATTTGATAATATGTTTTGGTAATGTTTAATATGCAGTGAAAGGCTTTATTGTGACAAGGCTGAACTCGACCCGATCACTTAACTGTTATACTGGTAAGACAGTCATTTTAGGGGAATGAAGAAAAGAAAAAGTTTTCAACAATGAATGCTATCTACTGAAGTTTAGGGTTAGTCCCCTGGAGTGGAAGTGTTAAAATTTCAACGATCAAACTATCCCCAAACAGGCAATGGCTTCGTTCAAATGGAGAAGCAATTTTCACCTGTCATCAGGGTTGGCTTCAGTGTTGCCAGATTGGGGGAAATTTCCCCATTTTGGGGAAATCTAGTGCTCTCTGGGGAAATTTTGGGGAAATGGGTTTTGAGGGGAATTCTTTGGGGAAAATTTTTTTCCCTGAGGAAAACCTGAGGAAAAAATATTTTTTCGTATTTAAATTCGCGTCTTGATATCTGGTAGTTACATTGTTTGTATCAAGCAGCGTTGGTTTAGCTTTGCTCAACTTTATGGAATTCACATTTCGCATTATGTGGCATATTATGCTACGGAATTCGCATTAATGTTCTGCGTGAGTAACTAGTTGATACGTGAAACAGGCAAAAATAAGTATGATGAAGAATGTTCTTAAATTAAAAGGTATTTTGGTTCCCCGGTATATTTACAAATAATGCATGATGAATTTCTCGCCAATTGGTTTGCCCACGCCACGGTTCCGCATTATGAAACCTTGGTAATTTAGTCGTCCATCTTATGAAAATTTTGCTCGAGAAAATGCTCGTAAAGTTGGAATAGAAAAAGAACAAAATCGAATTTTCGAAAAATCGCTTAAAGGTGCACACCCCCGTTCTACAAACTAATTCTTTGCCAAATTTCATGAAAATAGGTCGAACGGTCTAGGTGCTATGCGCGTCACAGAGATCCTGACAGAGAGAGAGAGAGATCCGGACAGAGAGACTTTCATCTTTATAATTAGTAAAAAAAAAAATAATAAAGATAAAGAAGACAAAAAAAAAAAAAAGAAAAGCGAAAATGGGAAGAAAAAAAAGTTGGGGAATTTTATAAGAAAATTTGGCTATTTGGGGGAAAAAATTTTTTTCAAGAGACAAAAATATCAGAGGAAGTCGACTCATTTTACGAAAATATTAGTGGAAAAATAATTTTTGAATTTGGAGAATTTTGATAGAATACATCGCTTTTTGGGGAAAAGTTGGAAGGGAGTTGGGGAAATCTGGATTTGACCATCTGGCAACAATGGTTGGCTTTTTGCCGGCAGAAGCTAGTTTTTGCCGTGCCAGTGGCAGAAACTGGTTATAACCGGTAAAAACCGGCAGAAACTGGCAAAAACTTAAAAATGTCTTTAATAACTCAAGTAATTAGTAAATGATATTTGTTTAAGTAAATTAAAAAATTAAACATCATTTCATCATTAAAAAAATAATAATAAAATCCAATGCTAGTGCCCTTGATTTAGTTCAGAAAGGAAACTTTTCAATTGCAGGGGCTTGTACTATTTGGATTAGTTTAACAAAGGATAAAAAAAACATCTGGTGGTGCTTAGGAAAGAGAAGTGACATACAGAATTAAACAGGCATTACTCTGATTGTAATTCGCTCACTTATATGCCTCCTCTAAATTGTTTGTGATTGAAATTATTATGTCATGTGCTTCAAGAAGAAAGTGCCAGAATTTTACTTGCCTAGCTTTTGTACTTAATGTCACAGCTTTGCAAAACAAATTGGGGCCCCATTTCTCATAACTTATTTTTCCAGTCAAATTTTTACCACAACCCCAGTTACTACATGGTGGACCAGTTATACAATAGATGAAAGTTTCACGAACATTGTTTGCTTCTGTTTCAAGAATATTCTTAAATTTCTCATTTGTGCGTATTAAAGTGAGAACCTGTTTAGATTTTTGAAACCACTTTTTCTCAGAGGCAATTGCAGGGTCCAACCAAAGTAACATTTGATTTTGAATTGTAATAATTTTGTAATAAAATTACAGTGCATTGGTTAACAATTATTTATTTTTTCCATGCATTTTCTATTGTATATCAAGAATTAATTTTTCATTTTGTGCATTTTTGCCAGTTTCTGCCACAAAATGGCAGAAAGTGGTTTTTGCCATGCCGGTTTTAACCGGTTTCTATCAGTGGTTTTAACCGCCTCGGCAGAAACTTGCCAACCCTGCCTGTCATATCTTGATGGGTGATTTTCTAGTCTATATAAGATAGTAGCCAACTCACTGATCGAGTAACGCTCTGATGTCATCAACAATATCACACATAGCATGTGTGATGGCATTATTTCATTGCTGAAGCATCAAAAATTCAGTAAGTTGTTTATAATTTGGAAAAAGGAGTCGGAGTCGAAAACTTGACATTTCCGTGAGTCGGAGTCAGTAATTTCCCCTCCATGTCGAAACTACGGAGTTAGAGTAGGAGTCGGACGAATTTTCGGGTACAGGAGTCGAAGTCGGAGTCAGGTGCCCTAAAATTCTCGGAGTCGGAGTTGTTCGTCAAGAGCTATTTCCAACACTTTTAAGTTCGGAATCTATATTGACTTTCAGTTTCCCCGAAGGCGCTAATATTAAGAAATTTGAACTGTTCAAAATTGAACGGAAAATTGCTCAAATCAAAAAGATATTTTAGATACAAGCTTTTCTTTGCAAAGTTTGTTTGAAGAAAATTCGCTCATAAGCGCAGGATTTGCATTTGCTTTGAATTTCCCCGTAGGCGCTAATCTTAAGTTCTTCTGAACTGTTCAAAATTGAACAAAAATTGTTCAATTCAAAAAATGAAACAGTAGGAATGAGGTGTCCTCCTCGAGATCTTCCGAACAAAAAAAATTTTGTTCGAATCGGGCATTTTACTCAAAAAATATAGGGGGGGGGGCAGACAGACAGACATTTTCACCCATCTCAATACCCTTCTAATTTTTAATTTTTCGATATTTATTTAATTATTTAACTTATTTTTGACATTTTTTTTTGTTTTTCGCGATATTTTTGAGATGCATTAAGCCTTTCATGCTTTATTCTTCTTTCTCGGACTTTTACTGCGAAAGTAGGCTAAAAAATGTTGAGATTTTTCTCTATCTTAGTCAGAGAGCCAGATAGATCTTTGAATGTCAACCCTGAACTTCAAAAATGGCTATTTGTTTGTAAAATAAAGCCATTTTCCTGATTTTGCACTCTTTTTCCCAGCGCGCATGGGTCGTCGTATAATTTTATCATTATTTTTGACTATTTGACAGATACCGAAGGTTGCGTAAAATTGAGCTCGACCCTATTTCCGAGAAATTCATCCATTTTGGCGGGAAATTACAGAGTTGACGGCGCGATTTTACGCATCAGAAGATTCATTTTAAAGGAATCTCGTCTTTGCTTTATCCATAACAATTTTTGAGGAAACATAGTTAAATACGCCAAATTTGGAACCCGGACTTTGACTATTCAAAATTTCAGATTTTCCGTATTTTGGATTCGATCCCCTTGCAAATTTCTGCCATCATCTGTTTTTTTAAAAAACACCATTTTTGCTGCGTTGTTCGACATTGCACGATCTACTTCATAAAACAGAAAAAAAAAAAAAAAACGAGCTGATGTGTGCATCACATGACTTCCTTTTACTCCAATTTAATGTCATTTTCCCATTATTGGCAGTTTTAATGTGATTCAATAGTTTACTCTCTAAATATCACCAATAGTGACCAAATTGAAACCAAATTTTAAAAAAAAGAAAAAAAAAAGAAAAAAAGAATCGCCAAATTTGTCGCTAAGTTGGCGACAAAACTTGGCGACCAAAAGACTGGCGATATATCGCCAAGTGCCTGCCAAATTATAACACCACGTGACCTCCCAAAAAGGGGAAAAGACCCCCTTTGAAGCATACGAATGCAAAAAAAAGGAAGGTGCAGAACTAGACCCCACTAGGAGTCTATATACCAAATTTCCACTTTCTCGGACATTCCGTTCTTGAGTTATGCGACATACATACACACATACAAAGATACATACGTACATACAGACGTCACGAGAAAACTCGTTGTAATTAACTCGGAGATCGTCAAAATGGATATTTCGGTTGTCTGTACGTTCCTAGGCACATATCCACGTGTGGTCAGGTTGAAAAATAAACTCAACATTCATTTCGGGGTGAGCAAAATGGAAATTAAGGTCGATTTTTGGGTGGAATTTTTTTTTTGCGAATACAATACTTCCTTTTTTGTAAAAGGAAGTAAAAAAAATGTCAAGTGACGCATGTTCAACAATCAGTCTAACTTTAAAGAAAACGAGTTCTTTAAAATTTTCCGTCAGCGTGCAAAGAGCAATTTTATGACTTAAAACCCCTGAATTTTTTCGAAATTCCAAAAATTTAGTCATATACTACTTTAGCTTCAACATTCCTTTTCACGGTTTGCCGTTTGCACTCCTCAGTCATAAAGTCAAATTTTTTTATACTCAGTTATTCTCATAGAGTGTAGTTTTGGACACAATGCTCAAAATTGTATGTCTTTATTCAGCCTAAAGAATGCGAAGGGTCTCAAAGTTGAAACATTGAAATTCTTTCTCTCTCTACCACATCTGACTCTACAGCATTTTATACCCAAATCTTTAGGCTGATACTCATATTTTAAAGTAGTTACATTAAATATGTTTACTATTTGTGCTGCATCATCAATTTGACTTTTTGCAATGACGCCTTGAAGGCATACAAGTTAACAAAGGCACGTGAAACGAATGGCACCACTGTAATTCAAGGGTTAAAGTTATCGAACCGTCAAGTAATTTTATTAATGTGTGATTGCGTTAGTTGAAGAAACTGCGCTTACTTTGATAGGTAACTGACACAAGTATCCACAAAAGCAACGTTAACAACAATAGACTGGACAAAGACAGCAGCGTCTTCTCTAGGTTCGTCCTTTGCTGAAGCCAACCTTTGCAGCCACTGGAAGACAAAGATAACAAATACAGGATCCATTTACAAAATCCTAATAACTTTCAAAAAAATAAATAAATAAAATAATAATAATAATGATAATTTGAATTTTGGCATTGTTAATTCAAATTATATGTTTCGCAATCACGAGTTGCGACAAGACCTTGGCGGTCATTCCAAGCTCGTCAGCTTGCGAGATCGAGATTCTCGCTCACGTGATCGGTTATGACGTAGAAGTGTCGCAAAGTAGTATTCTAATCTGCTCGAACCTAGCCGCAAGCTCAGTTCGAGTAGATTAAAATGCTACTTTGCGACATTTCTACGTCACAACCGATCACGTGAGCGAAAATCTCGATCTCGCAAGCTGACGAGCTTGGAATGATCGCCCTTAATCATCATTGGAGTTATTGATTCTAGAAACTGCTCCTGTCCCCCCAAGCCTGCCCCCTCCTCCTGGGTGGTTACGTGTGTATAGTTGTGTGTGTGTGTGCAGGCGCGCTTGCGTGCATGTGTATTCTTGTGTGTGTGCGTAAACCTGTGTGTATGCACGTAGGCGTGTGTGTGTGAGTGTGTGTATGTGTTTGAGCGTGCGTCTGTGTAGGACATGGACGCCATCGACCAGGAGAAGCGCGGTTCTGTCGGGGGACAGTGTTTAGGACAGGAGGAGCCGCGCCTGCAGAGGGCGGTGGACGGTGGTGCTGCAAGGGTCCCCGGTCCAAGCTGCAAAAGGAACCGGACCAAAAGACGGTCAAGTGAGAACAATAAGCAATCGTGATTGCTCAAAAAAAGAAAGAAAATCGAATCAATGACCAGTGAAATATCCATAAAATATTTCTACTTTAGAGTTTTCATGCTACGTGATAAATCATTTTTTTCCTCAAAAAACTAATGCACTGGAAGTCAGAAACTGACGGATGCAAAAAGTGTCACAGAAACGAGGTTACATAACGTTTAGGTTTTTAAGAAAGGGTTGCAAAGCAGTTGCTGCAATTTGCTGCCTGCACGTGTACTAAATGCTTCGTATAATGCAAAACATCGACGCGACGACTCGTTTTGACAAGTTTTTACCATAGACTAATAATAAGAATAGACCGAGCTATGGCAACCCTTTTGCTGCTCATAAACCAAACCATGTGACTGGTGGTTATCCTAGCAACAGCGGGCGTTGATCGTAGCAAACGATCAACGCCCGCTGTTGCTAGGATAACCACCAGTCACATGGTTTGGTTTATCGTAGCAGACGATCAACGCCCGCGAGAAATAAATAGAATTGATGGAACGCGGAAGAATGATCTTTTATGGAGTCCCGATTTGTAAATTTGTTATTCTAAGTTGTAAATATTTTGTTAATATAGTGAGTTTTTCGTTTAGATAGTATTGTGCATTTTCTTTAGTGAATTTCAATAACTCTCTAAGCAATTAAAGATGCATGCGCCCAAAAAGAATCGGCGAACAATAAGATTTTTACCTACAATTTGAATTTAAGATACCGATTAGTACATTTTTGCGTTAACGCAAAACTTTTACTCCATTACGCTCACGCCAACGCTGACGTAGCAGTTCCAAATGAAATAAAAGTTACTGAAAACTGTGATCAAAAACTAATTACTAGTCTCAAAATAATGCATAACTAAAAGAAAAACAGTTCAATCTCTGCACCTGGGAAAAAAAAACTATAATGAAAACACATTACGTCTTAAAATACATGTCGAGTGCCAAACTATAGATAATCCTGCCATCTAGCAACCATGCTGCCAAAGTTTTCGCCAAGCCTTCCATCAGTCACATGATGTATCCATGAACCAATTTTTTCATCAGCAAGTCTGGGAAAGCTCGGTCTACTCTTATTATTAGTCTATGGCTTTTACCGATGGCGATGGCTGCGTTGAAATTTCAACGCGTGTATTAGAGCTACGGACAGCTAATTTAAATTGCTGCAAACTTTTCTTAAGAACGAGAACGTTGTATGAAATTGAAGGGCTCGGGGTAAGAACATGATAATCCACACTTTTGAAAAAATGTTTTTTTTTTTGGTCTAAATGCAGCTTTTTGATAGTTGAAATAAACATGACAATGGATTATGTCATTTGGAGAAAAACATATCTTGTTTAAGTATTGCAGAATATAGAATATTTAACACCTATAAAAATATTTGTGGAATTTTTCAAAAGTTGGAAATTGGCCTATTGAAAAATTCACTTCATGTGGCGTATCGCATTCTTGCCTCGAGCCCTTTAATTGTCTTTGTAAATCATTGGCAAAATTAAAACTTTGGAGATAACCAGTACAAATGGTAGGTGAACCCCTCCTCTGTCTTGGGGCAAGAGATGGTACTAGTAGTCCTGGTAGGTGCTGCTGTACAGCATTATTAAGGACAATTTTTCTATAAAAGCCTACCTAGGATCTGATCTTCAAACGCGTTTTACTCGAAACTTAAAATAGTGCACTTGCTTCCCTTTGCTTCTCACTGCCTCATTTGTGACTTGTTTCGCATCCGCCATTTTTAGCCTACTTTCCCAGTAAAAGTCAGAAAAAGAAGAAAAAAGCATGAAAGAAGGCTTAATGCATCTTAAAAATGTCGCGAAAAACAAAAAAAAAATCAAAAGTAAATAAAATATTTAAATAAATATCGAAAAATATAAAAAAGTATACGAAAAATATTGAAAAGTAGGGTATTGAGATGGCTAAAAATGTCTGTCGGTCCGTCGGTCTGTCCCCCCCCCCTAATAACTTTTGAATGAATAGTTCGATTCGAACAAACTTTTTTTTGTTCGAAAGATCTCGGCGAGGACACCTCATTCCCATGTTTCACTTTTTGATTTGAACTATTTTTTGTTCAATTTTGAACAGTTCAAAAAAACTTAACATTAGCGCCTACGCCGGGGAAACTGAAAGTCAATGCAGATTTCGTACTTGAAGGCGGATTTATTTCAAATAAATTTTGTTGGAAATAGCTCTTGACGCCAAACTCCAGACTCCGACTCTGAGAATTTAGGGGCACCTGACTCCAAATCCGACTCCTGTGCCCGACAATTAATCGGACTCCGACTTCCCGACTTTGACTCTGACTTTGCAGCTTTGGCAAAAATTTATACACGGAGGTCAAATGAGTGACTCCGATTCTTAGATATTCGTCTCCGACTCCTTTATCCCAAAATGAGATAGACTCCGACTCCGCAGCTATGACTTTAACTGTGAAATAATTATTCTTGATATGATTTGTTTTTATTTTAACGCTAAAGTTTTAATTTAGGTATTCAGTTTTCGGTGAATAAACTCGAAGTCATTTATGTTTCTACATAAAGATATGCGAAGAATTTTTTTTTAACGGAAAAAAGTGTATTAGCTGCTTTGTTTAAAAGGTGCTGCTATTTTATTTGTTCATTTTTTTTTTAAATATTTTTTACGCATCTAATTTTTTTAGATGTGTGAGGAATACTTTATTCCTAGAAATTAGCAAAAATATGTTTGAAACAATTTGCGATTTTAGCTATTTTTGCAAATATTGATCAGGTACTAGAAAGTAGTATGGGTATACGAAAGTAGGCTCGTATAGCTCTAGACGGAACTTCTTGTTTGACTTTGCGAGCCGTAGTTTGTTTGCGACCGTATGTTCCATATGATTCTTGCTCCTTCAATTGTTTTTTTATTTTTTCTTAAATGTTTGTAATTCAGTTTTGAAACACCCAGCAAATATACTGTATATATCCTATATGCATTAGAGTCGAAAGATCATGAGTTAAGTCAGGCACAAAACGGGTTCGCTTTGCAAGGCCTTTTTTACAAAATTCGTTGTTGTCAAAGCCACTTGAAAATTCTGTATCGAAAAAGCAACTTCTTTACCAAACTTAGTTTCTCAAAAGCGATCTCTTCACAAAATGTACCTTAAAATTAGTCCTTTTCGAAAGTCCTTCGTTTCCTTAATAAATTCGAAAAACATAGGTAAAAACCTCAGAATTTCAAAATCTTTTACATTTGGTTTGTAAGGAGCATTCGCTTCGCGAAGATTCTTTGGCTAGAGAGGTTATGAGAAGATTTTTTCCTCGGAAAGAGAAGAGGGACAAGTTCTCAAAAATGTAAAGAAAATTCAACAAAGTGTCTCCCATCCCACCACAAAATACTTATCCAAAAGTAAAAGTCTGCATCGACCCCTACAGAAAATATCGGTGGTGATATACAGGAAATATTGTCGCCTCAGAGCAACACTAAGATATCTAATCCCAGAAATAACATTAAAGTATCCTAATGTTGCTCTGAGGCGACGATATCTTATATCTTTAAACGAGCAATTCTTGTGGGTATGTATATATATTTATATTTCTTATTTCGAAAACGGTTGTAACAATTTGGGTGAAATTTTGGATTTAATTGTAGTTTAGCATTCTAAGTTCATCTAGATCAGTGGTTTTTCTGTAAAAACGCGATTTTTTACAAAAAAAAGTTTTTAAATATAAAGTCTAATTGAGTTAAGCCTTGTAAGAAATTGTGAATTGACACATTAAGCAGACGATTTGCAACCATAACAATGAAAATTTGTCTCTTCTCGTTTTAAAATTTGAAACTTGCTTAAGGTTTCCAGGCTTGGCTGATAATAGCCACTTTAGCTATAATTTCAACCACAGTTGGCTAAAATCAAATTCAAAAGCATTATTTAAGTCGATGTAAGGCTTTTTTTTTTAAAGCAAAACTATTGCTTTACCGTCTTATTTTATTTTATTTACTTATTTTCTTTTTTACATTTCAAATAGTTTTATATGTTTTTTTTTTAAATCACGCATCTAAATTTTATTTCTAAAAAACATATGTCTAGAGACTGTTGATGTTTTGTTGTTATAATTTGTTGGAGTGTTTGTGGATCATCAGTTTTTGTGGATAGTATGCTGTATGTAGCATTTTCCGACGTAAAGTGACCAACTACACTAAAATTTCTTATCCTAAATGAAAATCTCGATTGGGATAAAATCGTGAATCGCAACATAGTTTGGAAAGAAGTTCTGGGTTAAAAAATAATTTCCGTATAGTAAAATTGGCTCCAAGTTCAAAATCTGAAATAATTATAATGCTGATGAAGTGTTTACATGTATATCTCTCGTTTCTCTGAAGCATCGAGAACCTTAATATTCCATTAACGTGATACTTTTCAAGTAGATTTGAAAAAGTATCGAACCTTAGAAAAACACGAGTTGACAAAACATAATTCTTTTAAAGCCGAGCGAGGCTCGGTCGTCCAGGTACTGTGCGTTAAATAACATAACTATTATTTTTTACTCCTTATTCAAGTCAAAGCTTAGAACAGACGGATTCAACTATGAATATTTGTAGGTGCATAGCTATTTTTTTTCTCAAATTGTCAAAAGCGTTGGGGAGACCAAATTTAAACACTTGTTTGATTCATTACTATTATTAATTAACTTATTTATTTAACTATTTTGTAACTTATTTATATGGTTAATTTTGAGGAAGAATGAAAGCTTCTCTTCCTTTCCCTTCCCAAAAGACAATCATTTAATTGCATCCTTGTTTCTTAATTCTTTTAAACAAAGACATTTAACAAGACCGTGAACATCTTGTCCCTAGCAATTTCAGGGCAATCTCTAAACAATGGAGTGCTTGAGTAGATTGTTGGCGTTGTCGTTTGATTGTTGGCACTGACGATTGGCGCAAACATCTCGACGCTTTGTTTTTTTCTGCTGGAGCAATTGCTCCCAATAAAAGAATCATAGACATTTGTCGTCGTTGCAATGAAATGTTCATGATCATCTGCAGTAGGGATTCTCAACCGCTCATCTGGTTGATCGGCCCCTGTCCGCAGGAAAATCTGTTCGGATCAGGGCGGTCATTCCAAGCTCGTCAGCTTGCGAGATCGAGATTTTCGCTCACGTGATCGGTTGTGACGTAGAAATGTCGCAAAGTAGCATTTTAATCTACTCAAACGTAGCTTGCGGCTAGGTTCGAGTAGATTAGAATACTACTTTGCGACATTTCTACATCACAGTCGATCACGTGAGCGAAAATCTCGATCTCGCAAGCTGACGAGCTTGGAATGACCGCCCTGAACTTAGACTCACGACCAAACGGCACGACCTTGAGGATCACGGATTTAGACAAAATTCTAGCTATAGGTCCATTCCCACTGCATATGAGCGCAGGTAAAGTGGTTTGACTGCATAGGCCCTAGTTTCTTTGCAACGAGGTTCCAAAGTCGCTAGTTTGGCCATAGAAATGAAATGGTGCTTCCATTGGAATTTCAGAATTCAACACTATGTTCGATCTCCCAACACCTTTGACATATTTTGTTAGTAAATTGAGGACAAGGGAGAACACGTATTTATTTATGGGCATTAACTAAGTTAGTTGAAAAGTTGAAACGATCTTGTATTTTCGTTCTTTTGTGCGCCATTGTCTAATAAATCAGAGCTTTTTCTCTTCTCCCATTTTTTGCTTATCAATGCGGGATATATTTCATAGCAGACGAAAGATATCCAGTTAAAGTAAATGTTTTTCTTAGCATACAAAAAATACTTTTTACTCGCAGAATATCAATATATAAAAAAATATCCTGTTGTTATGCTATTTTGACATTCAAGTTCTTGAAATTAAAAACAGTAGCCAATTTGAATTTGATAACGGCTTATTAAAAATTGGTATTCAATGTAATTAATTCAAAGGTAAGCATGCAAACGGCTCATTCTGCAGTACAATAACAGAAAAAGCAATGAAAACGTTACTTTTAAAAGAAATTCCATTGCATTTCTGGGTCCAAATTATCATGTTTGGACCCCTATTGCAGCCGAACTAGGGCCTATGCATTCAAACCGCTATACCTGAGCTCATATCTAGTTGGAACTGACCTATATCTAGAATTTTGTCCAAATCCGTGACCCTCAAGGTCGTGCCGTTTGGTAGTCTGCTTTTTTTTTCATTTTCTCATTTAAACTAGAAAATCGCCCGTCAAGGTATGACGGGTGAAATTTTGCTTCTACGTTTGAACGAAGCCATTGACTGTTTGGTGATATTTTGATAGTTGAAATTTTAACCTTAACTCCAGTGGATTAACCCTAAACTCCAGTACATAGCGTTTATTTTCAACCGCTTTTTCGAATCTTCATTCCCCTGAAATGACTGTCTTACCAGTAAAACAGTTAAGTGACCGGATCGAGTTCAGCCTTGTCACAATAAAGCCTTTCCCTGCATGTTAAACATCACCGAAACACGTCATCAAATGATCATGTCGTGGGCCGAGTTTCATTGTTGAAACTCGCTGGTTACTCGATCATTGGCTGTTATTTATATGAGTATGAATTTCATGTCTGAAGAAAAACTAATGGAAACATTTTGTTCGAAACGTTTTATGGTAATACAATTTTAAGATCCAAAATCCACCATGTTCAGCTGAATGTTGGCAACACTGGGATGAGCTTAAATTTTTCATTTGTTACAGTTCGCTTTTGTTATACTACTGGATGGAATTAAGTACTAGTATCTTTAGAAAAAAATCGCAAAATTTTATTAAAGGTTTGTTTAAATATAGATAATACATACTGAATACGTGTATTTTCATTAAAATATTTTCGTTAGTAAATCATAATAAAAATGCTACAAATAATGTGATTAGTAATTTTTTAGCACTCGTTCTTTTTTAAATTGAAAAAAAAAAAAAAAAAACCGGTCTGCGGAATGTTTTTCATATTTTATCAGTCCACGGTGCTAAAAAGTTGGAGAAAGACTGATCTTCAACTCAATTAGATATTTCAGTTATTCAGTTTTTTGTCGTCAATTGTGACTGCTGTATCTCAAGAAATAAATGAACGGAATGAAAGAAAAATTTATCGGCAAGTAACCCTTAGTGGGTATAAGAGCTGATTTTATTTTGGTGTCAACAGTTAAAAAGGGGGTAGCGCAATCACCCGTTCTTTTTTTCCATTGTGAGTGCCCTATCTTAAGAAGTAATGCTACGTTCTGGTTGAAATTTGGAATATATGTGAATCCATATGTAAACAGGCTTTGGTTCAATTTTGACGCCAATCGCTCCAAAAGGTGTTGATTTTTTTTTTTTTTTTTTTTTTTTTCACGAATAAAAATAGCTTTATTAATGCAACAATAAGAAAGATAAATCGTAATAGATCGTCGTCTGCGTATTTCTCGTGATTTTAATTGAATGGAAATGATCGGAAATATTATCTCAATGATTTAAAATTTTTAACTGTAGCCCTGTTATGTTTGTTAACAAATAAAATATTTGTAATTAATTCATGCAAGGCTTTTAAAATAACTTTCAATTTTCGCTCTTTGCTTTGCTTTTGCAATAGCTTTTGCATGTGTAATTTTGTTTTTGTTGGGAATATTGCTTCCTCATCAAGCATGGGGAGGGATCAGAAAAAAAGAGAAAAATATAGAAGAAAGTTTCGTGATGGCCACAACATACTAGTTGTTATCTGTTGTACGTTAGCTTTATTGTGCAATCTTGCTTATTTTGGTTTCTGCTGAAAAAACGGCAATGGGGTCGTTTCCAAAATTTTTTAAATTTTTTTTCCTGAAAGAGCATGCTTAAAAACATAGAATCTGACCATTTTTTAAATAATTTATTTAAGTTTAATATTTTAAAAAAATTACTTAAATCGGTGCGCTTTCATTGTTTACGGCTTTTGCCGATGACATCACAAATGATGAAATGCCATTCAATGTTGCCATTCACAGAACAAAATATTTAATTCGCATCTTTACTCACGTGTATTGGCAACGATAGGGTTGATAGCAAGCGTAGAGCGCAATATTTAATTCGTTTCTTGATTATCATAACGTGGAAATGTTGTAGAAAGATGCGCCAAAGTGCATCATTTGTGACGTCATAAAGACCATGTCTTGTTTGAAAAATCGGGCATTTTAAAAAATTAATTAAAAAAAAACTGTTTGGAAAATGAAAGTATTTTCTGGGTCCATGTATTTTTTTTTTTTTTTTTGCTCATTCTATCCATTTCAATGACTAAAAGTAGTACTTTTGACTGAAGGAAACCACCCCATTCCAGCATTTTCCTATTGTTAGTATTGAACCCAACACACATTTCTTCAAATATCTCGAAAACCCATTTCCGCAGAGAAAGCCGTTTACCTGCCCACGCCAGAATACACCCTTGTAGTCCCATATCCTGGTCCACGGACCTCACAGTCAGAAGTGTAGCGAAGACCTATCCATTGTAATTTGAATTTTTCGTTGGCAGCATGCTAGAAGAATATCAATGTGTTGATTTCGATGACTCGTACCGTGGACTTGATGAAACAACTGCCTATATTGAAAGCATTCTTTTTCAACAGCTAGTTCGCAGTCTTACTCAAACGCCATCGCATGTTGTAACTACAGGTACATTTTTATTTTCACCATAATTACTAAAACTCTTTTCAGTGCTAATGCATCACTGTTCTTTCTTAATCTTGGACTATCCAAAATCATTTTTAATGCTATTTCAGGTATAATAAGTTAGAATGTTGCAAGTCTTAACCATGGTCACCGTAGATGGATAGTTTTAATAATATCAATGAAATCTTGGTGATGTAAGGTATCGATGATTTGAAAAAAATCAGTTTCAGAAAAAGCAGCACGTTTAAATGTTTAAAATTTAAAACATATTGTTTTTAATAGACGAAAGCAATTGAAAGTATGTTTGCAGAATGTTATAACTGCATAATACAATTGAACTCGGTCATTACGAACTGTCAGAAATCCACGAATTTGTTCGTATTATCCGTAACAACCGTGAGTGAATGATATTGAGAAAAAGCGAAGAAATGCGATATTTATTCAAAGAATATTATTACTAACACATATTGTAATATAACTAGTAGTACATTCAAAAAATATCATTTATTTCTTATAAATGAATGTTTTTGGAAAATATTAAAAAAGGAAGATGATAATCAACAATCGCGGAACAGGTTGTAATGCACAACAAAAGATGAATACAGTCGTCCCTCGCTACTTCGCGCTTCGACTTTCGCGGTTTCACTACATCGCGGTTTTTTCTGTTTTTTTTTTTCCTTTCAATTATAGCAATGAGCCTTTTTTATGTTCTCGTGTAAACTTTTTCGTACAAGAGAATTACAAATTATGTCTTTTAAGTAAGGTAAGCTCTTCTTAGGGGCTGTAGTTGTACTAATTGAGGGAGTGGAGGTTTAAAATCGTCGAAGAAAGTTGATCTCAATTTAACCTTAAACGCTAACTGAAAGTATAAATCACTGTATTATTACTAGGGGATAAATACATCTCTAATGGTGTTCAACAACATACTAATAGATTTTTAAGCTGTATGCGTAATACCTTTGAAGAGAATAGAGGAGGAAAGGGGGCACAAACGGTCACTAACTGGAAATTAATTCATCATTAAACAAGGTGAAGTTGAGCTATTTTCATAGGTTAGTAGTAGTGTGTAAGAACTGCATGTGTGTGTATACTTCATTTCTCAATAATTCATGTGGCATCGATTCCGTCTAATACATCTCGTTTTCTCATATTCTGTGCAATATATCAAGTAATACAAATGTAATGTTGGATAAGGGTGCTGTTTTATGTCTAGGGGGCTCTAACTATGTTAAAAAGCTGTTTAAATTGTTGTCAGTAAGTTTTATGCCCTCTAATTAGGAAAATATACGGTTTATAAATACAGAATCCTACTTCGTGGAAATTCAGTTATCGCGGTGAAGTCTGGAAAGAATTAACCGCCATAAACGAGGGTTAACTGTAGTTTTTTTCTTCGGGTAAATTGAAATGTCCACAGGTAAACGAATGTGCGGGCTTTATTTTCTATGCAAAATTCTTATTTTCCTCTGGATACACAATGGGACTTCTACTACCTCACAAAAGGATGAATAATTTCTATAAAAGAAAATTACGGTTTCAGCCTTGAATATTTTCAGTAAGGAGATCACAAATTTTGTTCGTATTAGCCGAGACTTTCAACTTAATGTGAAAGTATATTACAGTCGAGTCCCGACTTACGCAAGGAATGGCGTTCCAAGACTTCTCGCGTAAGTCGAAATTTCGCGTTGTGGAAAAATATATGTACACATTTTTTTTTTAAAGCATACGAAATTCTTTTAGACTTTTATAAACACCCCTTAAACTGCTTTGAAGCATTCCTCAACTATATATTACAGTTTCTTACATAAAGAACTAAACTTTTACTGTATTTAAAAATAAAAAAATGTTTTATTCAACGTGAAATATTTTAAGATGCCCAAAATGAATAATCAGTGGGAGAGAATAACATAAAATAAACAACACCGTATACACAGTATGCAGTAATAATAAAACGCTGCACTATAACAGTACTGTACAGTAAATACAGTAAAAATATTTATGGGTTAAAGCATGAAGATAATGGTGATTTATGCTCTATGATTAGATCTTCATTCTTATTAATACATTTTTAAATACGGCTGCTTCGCCTTTTCTTTTACAACGGTTTCAATTTGTGGCACCGTTGCCATTTTGCTTATGGATGAGCAAGTAAAATTCTAATAATTGTTTTAAAACAGATTTTTTTGGCTGCTGTCCAAATCTTAAAACAACGTTTCCATCTAGAATTTCATTTTAAATTAGTTTAAAATTGGTTACTCTTTTCGGACATAGCCTTTATTTTATCATCTGTCCTTTTTTTTTTTCACATTCAACGTTCTTAACTCTTTTCAGCATATGAAAGTTTTTTCTTTAGCTACGTTTATTGATTGTAGTGTAAGTTTATCCTTCACCGGCGTCATATTTTGGTCATTTAGGCTGTGCGACTAATTATGTTTATTTTGTTGGACTTTTTCCCGTCACATGGGCAGGGCCTGATTACCGCACAGGCCTACTAGGCCTGGGCCTGGGGCCCCCTCTTCCTAAGGGGCCCCAAATTACTTAAAGAATTATACATAGCATTACAACTGTACAAAAAATACACACATTTTTAAAATAATAGCCTTCAGGGGGCCTCCAAATCATTGTGGGCCTTGGGCCTCACTTTTAGTTAGTCGGGCCCTGCACATGGGTGAGTTTTTGAATTGTAATAACTCTCTTTTTCCTTTCTGTTTCTATTTTTGAAATAAAGTTTGTATCGTTAAAAGAACATGTTAAATTAAGATTGTTTGGATTTCTTTAAGTGAAACTGAGTTGAACAAAAAAAAATTGTTTTTAAGGATTTTAAGGGGGTCCGGGACACATTTTGAAAAAATTTTTATTATGTACTTTAGAGTTTTGAAGTTTTCTGAACTGATTCATCATTTATTTAATAAGCAAAATCATAACATAAATATGAAAAAAAAAATTTTTTTATTTAAATTTAATTAGTTTTTTTCAAAAAAATGGGGTTGCTTTAAATTGCTATAACTCAAAATATTGTTGGTCAATTTTCAATTTTTTTTCAAAAAAGTATGCACAAATATCTAAGCTTTAATTTTTATTCGGCGATTTTAAAAATATTGATTCAATAAAAAATAAAAAATATTTGAAGAAAAATTTCGAAAAATTCGAAGATACTTTTTTTTTAAAAAATCATAATTTTTGCAGTAAACGTTTTTTTCAAATTCGCCGAATAAAAATTAAAGTAAATTGCTTGAAAAAGATATGCTCCAAGTTTCATTACTTTATCTCTATCGGTTCCTGACTTATAAGAGTTTGAATGCAAGAAATCGGGAAAAATTGCATCATGGAGAAAAACGCGTTTAAAGTTTTAAAGTTATGTACACATTCGTTAGATGCATGCAACAAAAATAACTATAACTTTCGTTCTATTTAAGGTAGGAACAAGATTCAAACGTCCTCTTAAGCAGAAAAAAACGGAGCAATTTTTCAAATTATAAAAAAAAATTGCAAAATTTGAGGATTTTTGTGTCCCGGACCCCCTTAACTAAAGCTAATTTGGAATCTGATGACTTGGTATTAAATTAATGCTTATTGGTATTTATTTAGTCTTGGTGCTTTAGTTTCACGTAATCAACCAAAATGTGTGTCTTTTTAAGTAAAAAGCTGATTATAATTGTACATAAGTATTTCCGATATAGTCTATCAGATGTAATTCATTTTAACGTGAGCACAGATTATAGTTGATAATGCATATATTTTCATCTTTTGTGCTAATTGAAAATACTCATAACTTGTATCATTGATAAGTATGATTAACGTTAAAGAGATTTTTGCCAAAAATATGCTTTACTGGTGTTTTGCAAACCTTGCATTACGCATATTTATTTACTCCTTTGCACTTTAGAAACTGATGTCAGAGTAATACAAAAACATCAATTGGACATCTCTTTCATGTTTTAAGTAGCCCGTGCAACGCCGGGCACGCAGCTAGTTTAAAATATAAAAGTTGCTTTATTCAACACGAATTACTATAAGAAGCACAAAATGAATGACCAATGGGAGGGAAAGACACACGGAGGTAAAACACGGTACGCGTAGCACGTAGTAACACTAAAACGATGCACTATAACAGTACTGTACAGTACATACAGTAACAATATTTAAGAGTTAAAAAATGAAGATAGTGTCGATTTATGCTCCAGGATCAAATCGTTATTCCTATTTAGTACATTTTTAAATACGGTTGCTTCGCCTTTTCTTTTATAACGTTTCAATTTGTGGCAACATCTCCTCTTTTTGACCTCTTTATTAATACACATTGTAATGACATTCATGAAATCAATATTTAGTAGCCAATAACGAAGCTGATAATTCCTTCCGAAAAAATTCGTGTTGTGTACGAAAAATTCGCGTTGGCTCTAAAATTCGTTACTTGTGAAAAATTCGCGTTGTAGACATTTCGCGTAAGTCGAATCGCGTTGTAGCGGGAGTCGACTGTATACCCTTTATTAAGGTTGCGTACCAATTGCGAGTGAACTAATCATGGTTGCCAGGAAGGCTAAAAGGTGTCCAAAAATGAGTAATTTACCTTCTTCGAGTTTCCACATAAGGTATATAAAAAAATTTAGGTAAAAATATTACAAAACCGATGGTATAGGGTTGCCCAAGCAAAAGTGGTTCAATCATAGGCTTGTCGCTGTTCGAAGTTTCAATAATTGAACTTCTGCATTGTTTAAAAGTTACTGCTACTTTATTTGTTCGTTTATTTATTTTTTACGAATCTATTTCATCAGATGAAGAATATTCCAGAAGAATATTTTGTTTTTAGAAATCACAGATCTAATTGATAAACTTTGACGTAATATGCAATCTTAGCTAATGAAGAAAACATTGATCATATTGATCCAATTCTAGAAAGTCAATTCGTGCTAGAGGGGGGACTCCGCCCGCCCCGCACCCCCGTAGTGCCTAGGCACTTGCACCCCCCATACGGGTGATACCCTGTGGAATAGCAAGTTTTCGAAAAATATGAAGCGAATGTTTTTAAGACTACAAGTCTGAAAATTTTCTGGGGATAAACCCCCGGACCTTTAAGTTGTATAGTGTACATTAGCTCACTTAAACTTTCGTTGTGACACAATTGTTTCTGAAAACTGCATGAATTTCATGTTTTCATGATTACATATATATATTTTTTTCTTTTGAGTCTATCGGGGGTGGGGGGGGGGGTGACACTACAAATTACTGCCCCGGGTGTCACCCATGCTAGGTACGGTGTATGTATTCATGCATGCATTTTTGATACGGGAAAATACTCACGTGACTTGTACGTCATCAAACACATCATAGTCCCCTTCAAACATCAATTTTTTCATTTTCATTTCTGCTTCAAATCAGGTTTAGAGGCATCAAGAGCAGTCTAAGTTCACGTAACCGAGTTTCAAAACATTCGGCAACGACAGCGCACAACGGAAACAAGACGAATAACTATTCTAACTACATCGAATTCCTTTCACTTCCGTCGCTATGATACGTGATATTTGAAGTAGAGAAAGAAAAACTAATTTATTGAAACTGAATTGCTGCGTTTGCTCATTTGTGACATAACATCATACACTGGGCTCTAGGATCGAGGTGAAATAGTGATGCCAGTGTGGATTGAATATGATACAAGAAGTTCGTACCGAACCGAACGATAAACGATTCTAATTTTCTATTTACGATTATCGGTTTCCTAGCATCAGCTGAAATCTCTCACTCAATTAATTTCTGCTGAAAATAATTTCGAGTTTAGCATTTTTACACTTAAACATGTATCTCAGTCTTGTCAATTTTTTTCATGGGGAGAGGTACATTCTCAATTATTGAAAAGAAAAAACAACCACCCACATAGACGTAAATTATCTTGATTTACCAAGCTGGTAAGGCGATGCCCTCCCCCTTCCTGACCTTCCTAAATGAAGATATCCTTGTTTCCGAAAACAAAATATACGTTACGCAAAAAGAAAACTGATTGTTTGCAGTATCGTTTTCAAATTAACAAACAAAATTGATATTTGAACGACTAATATTCAGCCAAATTTTCAAGTTCAAAATTTTAAGGGACCGTAGTGAAAATGAGGTAACGAACATATCGCCCTATAAATTTGAAAAGGAGGACATAGGAATCATATGAAAAGTTAGATTACTCGTTTTTTCACTGAGTTTTTCGCTTCAAACTTTCAATATCCTAACCAGTGATGGATACAAGGGGTGGGTCATGGGGGGTTATGTCACCCCGCCCCCCCGAACCGTCGAAAGTACAGCATTATCCGTCCTAATTGTGTTCAGAGACTTTGTGCATAGAATGTAAACGATTACAGTATCTTTTAAAAATTCATTAACTAATTTTGAAACGTAAATATTTGAACTACTATACTTCCTTTCGTTACTTATGAAATTTATTTGCAACGTTTAACCCCGACTAGACGCCTCATTCCTGGCCGATTTGGCGCTTTTTATTGACCCTTAAACAGATTCAGAAATATTTCATACCTAAAACCACAGGTTCGTTCATAGAGCGGGGGTAGTCATTCTTCAGCATGATCTCCCCCTCTAAAATGTTTTCAGTATCCGCCCCTGATCGTAACCCTGCACCTTATTTTGACCATTTTTGTTGTTGGAAGTTTGTGTCTAGTACTAACGTTTGCTAAAATAGAGGACTTGCAGGTTAAGCGAGGACACGCTGTATATATGTACTAGAGGACATCGTCCCCTGCTCGCCAACATTCGTTCGCCACCTGCGGTGGATCAATGTCATCTCTGGTGTGTGATAATTGATGAATTTAATGCTTTTACTCCTGCATTCATGAGGACATAAAGGGGTGAGTATGTCCTCAAGGCATCTTCGTGACTGGATGTCCAGCCCCTTAAAGGTTAGAGGGGTGAGACAGGGTATGTAGCCTTGCTAAGCTTTCCCTGGATGTCCCGTATCCAACGGTACCAGTATTGGCTTGGTAGATATTGCCATTTCAGAGGAGATAGGGTTACAGACACACACACACAGCCAGACGCATACAGGTTTTAATATAGTGTAGAGGACTGTTATAACCATACCCTCTCCCCGGGAAAGATTCTGGCTGAACTAGCGCTATGAGTATGGCTACGTCTATGTGGCAACCACCTACGGCGTCTAGTTTTTCAAGGTACAGTGAAACCTGTGTAAGTTGACCACTTGCGGTGCAGTACTTTGGTGGTCAACTTAGACAGGTGGTCAACTTATAGAGGGTAGTAATGAATTTTTTTTATTTTTTTTTTTGTCATTTCTTGTCCAAGGCGTTCATTTTTTTAACCAATTGGAGTACTTTAAACTCATTTTCATTGTTTAACATTACTTTAAAACAATAAGAAAAAATATTGTTTAAATATTTTTAGAGATTATTTACCAGAATGACACGTAAAGTATCATACAAGTTTAAAATTTCTGTGAATCGGTTGAAAAAAAAATTGCCTCGTTACTTATGAAAAACTATTTACTTGATATTAACAATTCCTAAAAATTCATAACAAGTCAAAAGTGACTCAAATTCTTCATTTGATTTTTTCTTGTTCATTTGTAACCATGGTAATCTACTTTTCAACGAAATAACTCCGTATTGAAGTTTGGCTCATTTTCTGAGACTTAACAATAGCCCAATGTTTTTCGATGGAAACATAAATATTCATAGGTTTTTCTAAAATGTCTGGTTGATTATTTGAGGCATAACTGATTAAACTTTTATAACAATCTAATGCTTTTGACAAGTGGTCAACTTACAAAGGATTTTACTCCAAACCAAAGCTGGTGTATATTTAAATGTTCATGATAGACAGGTGGTCAAGTTACAGAGGTTTTCTTTCATTATATAAGATAGGACTAATTCCGTTCGTGATAAAAGCGGTCAACTTAGACAGGTGGTCAACTTACAAAGGTGGTCAACTTTACAGGTTTTACTGTACTGATTTTTTCCTCTATTCAGTATGGACAATCCTCTGGGAGACATGACACCAGAACACCCCCTGTTAGCGACCAGGTTTATCTTTCATCTGAAAAATTTCTTCGTCTTTTTCCGTTTTATGTAATTGATCAATAGTTTTTTTTTTTTTTTTTCGGATAAAGTTTAGCATATTTTAAACTTTTCAGACACCAATACACAAACAACAGAGAACATTTAATGCCAGGTTGTGCCCGCAAGGCGGGGTTCATGGCGCACACAATGCCATTTAAATTTTTAGGTTAGGGGGGGGGAGGATGTTTTTACAGTAAACCCTGTAACATTGTGGGAGTCTCGTGCCTTGGTAGGGGAGGGGGTGAGCCATTGTCCTTAGCGGGGATGGACATCCCTTGGGATTGGGTGCTCAGCACTTCGACCTTGAGATGATGACAGTCCCCTTTCAGGCAAACTTTCGAACAAACAAATTTTGTCATGTTTAACTTCAAAGAGCACTCAGGACGCTAAAAAAATGCTCTTTTTTTCAGAATTAAGGAATTGGCTGAAAATTTTGCGGGGAGAAATAAGAAATAATTTACCGACATAATTTACCGAATAAGGAAATTTCAGTGACCTCCCGTGACCTCTCATCGGGGCACCCTGACCAGGGAGCTCCCTGAATTCAATTTTCCTGGAGGGGGGGGGGATAAAACTTCTAGTTCTACCGAATGATAAAATATATTCATGCACACAACCTACATCAAATGATAGGTAGTATATTATATGAGCGAAAAAATAACACAATTCTTCACTCGTATCTTCCAATATGCATAATCATCAGAGGAAATGTGTCGAAAAAGGAAATTTTTGGGAGGTCGCCATAACCTTCCATCGGGGCACCCCTAATAAGGACGGATACAAGAGAGGGATCGCCCCTGGAACCCTGCACCATCAATGTTTCGAAATTGAAGCGCTAAAAACGAAAGTGTGGGCCATCTTTGATGATGTTACGGAAACGTATCACGTTCAAAACTCCGCTCCAGAGACTTTCGAAATTAAAGTTGCAAAAAGGCAAGTTTGAAATATCTTGGGTGATGTTTTGAGGCCTTCCCCCGGGATATTTTTCAAAATTTAAGTCATAAAGTAGTGATTGTAGACCATTTCACGTAGTGAAAATAATCAGTAATCCAACGTTTTGAAGCACAAAAATTGCAAATTATTGCAGACACGTGTTTCGGTGTTACAAGGAACACCTTTTTCAATGCAAAGAAATGTGAGCTTCTGGATGAAAAGTCATCCGAGAAAAGCAACACGGTGGAACAGGAGATAGTCTAAATACCTAAAAATAGAAATTAAACAAAACAAAAAAGATAAAATGAGACCTGGAGGCAAAATTTATTACATAATTCCATCACGAAAAAACCGTTAAGCAATACATTTTCCAAGAAAACCCATAAACAAAGCAAAAAGTCCAAAAATGAAACCACTCTGAATAAATTAGCAATAAATTTACCAGCGGGAGAAACTATGTGTGGAAGCAATGTATCAAATGGAGAAATGCAGGAAAAAACAGAGTGAAGGATAAACATATTGGAATTAGTTAATCACAAAACGAAATAAGAAAGCAAAAAAATAAAATTAATAAATGTACGACGTTTACATAAAAATAATAGAAAAACTAAACCAATTTTAACAAAGGAGTTCACACAGAAGAAAAATGGGGAATTGCAGTAAGATCGTTAACTAAATTAGAACGGTTCATCGGGATGTGGAAAGATTCCCAAAAATCAAGATCCAACGAATTGGGGCATTTTTGGATAATTTGATAAGAGTTAAAATCAAAAGAGTGATTCGATTCCCAACAGTGTTGAGCAATACATATTGGATTTATTCAGCTGTTGTTTTCTCACATAGCTATGATGTTCTTTTAGCCGAAATTTCAAAGCAATTTCGATTGCTTTTTGTGCTTCAAAACGTTGGATTACTGACTGTTTTTATTTTCAGCACATAGGTATTTATTCATCATTTCACGTAGTGTTAGGGAAAGGGATGAAATTCAGGTAATTTTTCGAAATTGATGTCCTCCCCTCCCCCCCCCCCCAAAAAAAAACCTCCGCAAGTTTAAGCGATATTCGATGATGTTAAGGGAAGGGGGCTGCGAAACATTCTCTTGGAGTTATTACGATATTGAAGTTTTAAAAACGCAATTTTAGAATACCTTTAGGAAAGGAAAATGGGTCCGGGAACCTCTTCTCCTCCTCCCAGGCTAGATCTCTAAATTTTTGTTGTTTTATATAAACACTAGTGGTACCCGCACGGCTTTGCCCGTAATAGAAAAAATTAAAAGGTCTTTTGGTTCACCTGTATATTTACGAATAATGGTGAATTTTCTCGCCAATTGGCTTGTACCCATGTTACGGTTCCACGTTATGATAATTTCGTATCTCGCCAATTGGCTTGTGCCCATGTTACGATTCCACGTTATGATAATTTCGTAATTTACTCGTCCATCTTATAATAGTTTTGTTCTTAAAATTGGAATAGAAAAAGAACCACATCGAATTTTCGAAAAATCGCTTCAAGGTGCACACCCCCATGCTACAAACTAACTCTGTGCCAAATTTCGTGAAAATCGGCCGAACGGTCTAGGCGCAATGCGCGTCACAGAGATCCTGACAGAGGGACATTCAGCTTTATTATTAGTATAAAGATTATTTTGCAACCCCCCTCCCAAGCATGTGTAAATTTGATGTGTAGTAAAAGGTTTCGAGGCAAGTAAAAAAATCAGTCGCCGCCTCCTTGGGAAGTTTCTGGATCCGACCTGGCCTGATTAGGCACCTTTTTACACTCACATGTACTCCAGCGCAGCCAGATTTTTCTACGATTGAGAATGCGTACTTTACATCCCCCCTTCACTCAAAAAGTTAAAATGGTCGGCCTACGTTGCATCTTCTTACAATATCTAAGTTTTTGGGGGGATATTTCGATAATTGGGAAGTTGGTGATCTTTCTTCATTGGCGTCAACTTTTGCTCCAGCGCCTCGCGAGAGGTATTTTACTTTGCAAATCAAAATATTTTTATTTTGATTTGCAAATATTTTTATTTTGATCGGAAACATCTATTCACATACGGTTACTGTCTGACCACGGATTGTATGGAAAGACAAACATCCGTTTTACAGCCGGAAATGGACGAATCTATTATTTTTTACCGATGTCAGCTTTTGCAGAAGCAGAGTTTCATTCAAATGAGCGGAATACGCGCATCAAATTTTTACTTTTCCCCCTTATTCACATAGATTCGTCTTATCTGGCCGTTTGAAAATTCCATGCAATCCGTGGTTGGACAGTACTATAAATCAGAAGGGTTACCAAAATAAAATTATTTACGCCAAAAATGAGACGACCGCGCCAGATTCCCAATTATCGAAATATCCGCAATTTTTTGTCTGCAACTTGATTTAAAGACACGTTTCACTTGGAACTTTCCTCCACTCTCAAGTAGGGAATTTATACTTTCAGGTGCAACAAACTTGAATTGCGGTTTTTAAATTTATTTTTTGAGCAATCACGATTGCTTATTGCTTTCATTTGACTGTTTTTGGCGTCCTATCATTTTATTTTCCCACCTCCACCCTCCGCACCATCACCCGTCGACCGGCTCCACACGATGCTGCTCCTCTAGCGAAAGCCGTCTCCAGGTTGCATCCATATCCTACACACACACACAACTATACACACACGCACACACACACACATACACATACACACACATACACAACACAAACACATATACACACGCATACATGCAGAGACCTACACATATACACACGCATACATACAGACACCTACACATACACACACACACACACATACACACACAAACACATATACACACGCATACATACAGACACCTACACATACACACACACAAAAACATACACACACACATACACACGACTACCCAGATATTCATGCCTGCACACAGACACAAACACATATACTTACACACACATACACATACCTCCCCCCACACACACATTCATACACACAACTACCCACACACTTATGCCAGCACACAGATATTAACACACATACACATAACCCGTACACACAAACACACACGCCTACATACACACACTCGTGATTGCGAAAAACATAATTTGAATTCAAGATGTCAAAATTCAAATTAATTTTTCTTTTTTATCTTTATTTTGGGTGGTAAGAGATAAATTGCTGAATTTCTTGCGGTCTTGAGGGTGAAAGAAAATGCGAGATGAAATTTCAAATTAGAAAAAAAAATCTATATAAATAAAACAAAGAATACATGTGCGTATGTTCCCTATACAAATCCACAGTTTACGTCGGATTTCGACTAAATTTGACAGGGAGGTGCTTGGGCACCCGAGAAGGGGGGGGGGGGGGGTCGAACGCAAAAAAAGTATCGAAACCGTTCGAATTTTAATTTTAAGTCCCGAAAATGGTATTTAATGGCTCTTTCTAACCAAAATAATTATCCGATTTTCTTAATTTAGGCCCCATTCGAAAGCCCGCGAAAAATACCCCAGAAATGGATTTACTTCTTTCGAATTTCAAAAAAAGAGAGGAGAGGAAAAAAAAGGTTTTAAAATCACCGGGAAAATGGTAGAAAGCAGTTTTAAGCCAAATAGAATACCAATATCTAATCGGAATTTTTAACGTTTGGCAACGAGCTGAATTTAAATTAGCGTGAATAAAATCATTTTTGGTCTGCTGCCATTTTTTTTTTCGACGGTGAACAAATAAAATTCTTGCTTTTTGCTTTGAAGTAGAATTTTTCCTTTTCATTATTTTTTGGCCAATTATCTGGATTTTTTCTCTCTTTTTTTTAGACTGTCAACAGATGATAATCAAGGATTTTAGTTGTATTAATGGGGGGTTTGCGTTTAATTTGTTCGGGATTTTCAGATTTGCCGTAAACGAAATTTAAGAATCATTATTTTTGCGGGAAGTTTCACAGAATTTTTTTTTTCTATTATTGGACAACGCAGCTATAAATAAATAAAAAACATAATCGCTATATTAGGTCCGATAACGAATTCTCGTAATGAAATAGGTCGTAATACAGAGACTTCTCTAACAAATTCGAAACGAAAATTCCAACCAAAAACTCACCTTTTAGACACCATTTTATCCTTCAGGTGAAGCAGAAGCAGAATGTCAGAGAGTCATTCTTCAGCGCGCCATGACGTGCACGAGAAACAGAGAATAATAAATGGCGCGAAATCGCGCCACCCTTGGCAAGTTCGAGGCGAGGAGAGGGAGGGGCAGGGGATATTCTTCTGGGAAGCGGGGAATTTTTCCGAGGATGCTACAACACGGAAGACTTCATTTTATTTTAGTCTCTCGAAATCGGTGAGGAGGAAGCATCCGCGAACACGGGCGGCGCTTCAGAAGTTTCTTCTGGAACACTGTGGTTAAGAAGAATAAATCATTTAAGCGTAGACTGTGATCTTTAAAACGAAAACCTTTGGTGAAATTGCTCCCACCAAATTGCTTCCCCTCTTTGGTGAAGTAACTACCCTTGTCTGTATTTAAAAAAGAACTTTTAAAACCCAATTTCTGAATGTATCATATCCAATGGCGCACACAGGAATTTCTCAGAGGGAGGATCCAAGGTCCACCATTCTCATATCATACTCCAACACACACCTAAACATATTCTTTTGATTTTATTAATTTTCGGAAACTAGAAACATTTTCAAAAAAATATTAAATGATTACTTAGCATTAGTTAATAAATAAATTTATAAATAACAAATACATAATTAAAATACCAGAAAGCACAAGAATGAATGTATTTACTTTTCTCACAGTTAAAATTAAAAACAGCGAAGTAAAATCATCATTCTGGAACAATTATGTTCACATGCAGTTCGAATTTTTTGGGGGTGAAGATAGAGAGAAAATAAATTTTATTATTATTTTATTTTTTCATTTATTGAATCTGTAATTATTGTTACCTTTGCTTAGAATTATTTTACGTACTGCATACAGAGGATTATAGTCAATTAAAAAAACTCAAGGGCCATGGGAGGGGTCCGGACCCCCCTGACCCTGATCTGAACCTAAATTTTAACTAAAAATAAAAGTTAATATTAAAAAAAATATTTTCACCAAAAATTTTGGAAAATTTTTGATATTAACTGATAAAATTTCAAAAAAAAAAAAAAAAAAATAAATAATAATAATAATTAAAAAAATAAATAAATAAATTTAAGTTCATATCATAAAAATAAGCCAGACAAACATGCACAAAAAAGTTTTACGGAAATAGATAAGGAACTTTCCGAGATATCATGCACGTTAAAACGAGAAGCCTGAGAAAAAATAGGCTTAAAACAGCTGCTGTTAACATAAATCTCTATGGGGAAAGTATACGCATTTTTTCGATCACTTGAAAAGTTTTTTGTCCATGGTAATAAATAAAGTATCAAATAGTTTAGAATTAAATTAGGCATAACATATATTTTTTCCAGAAAATCGAACATTTTGAAGATTAGGGGTCCTCAGGCCCCTTAAGTAATTCTGTCTGTCTTGATATCATCTGGATGTCAGTTTTGACTTTGGGAAGATTTAAAAATTCTTCAGTTTGTTTCTGTCAGAGGAGAAAGTAAAAATTTCCATTCTTTCATTATAGTGCAAGAAATAGGGATACAACGACTAGAAAGTTAGAGGGGGGGGGGGGGGGCAACGCCATAGATAATCTGACTTAACAGGCACAAATCCATGGGATAAAAAAAATATTTCCAGTGGTTGGTATTGGAAAATCGAACTTTTGACTACTTCTCTTGTGACCAACTGTGAGAAGTCTCTCTGCAGTTTCGAAGAATGAATTTCCATATCGATAGGCAATAAATACCTCATTATATATAATGTGTTGGATAGTTCTTATAAGTCTAATAATGATCTTTCAGAGCAGGAAATTATGTTATTTTGCAGTTTTTTTTCCTTTCTCTTTTTACATTTGCCCATGGTGGGGTGTCCTCTATTTTTTGCCACTGAGTGTATTTCTATATAGCGCCCTTGAACATATGCGCTTTCAGATCCCCCCCCCCCTCTCGTCAAACTTGTGAGCCCTTTGGTTGCCAAGGTTAGCGCCGTATATATCAGTCCGCCCCTGCTTATACACCATGACTGCAACGACTTTTTCCCTACCGAAGGGAAAATTTCTCTTCGAATTATCTAACAAGAGGGAACTGCCGTCAAAAAAGCACGACCACCTATTATTCAATCGAGCCAATTCCGTTCTTCCCTCCGTGAATGCTCCGGCAAGAAAAAAGAAGACATCGGACCACCTTCGGAACAAAATGCATCCTCCCCCCTCCCTTTGTTGCTTCCCGCGCACCACCCGAAAGACAGCATCAGCTTCCTTATTCGAGTTTTTTTATGTTTCTTTAATCGTCATTCATCAAAAGGATTGTGGATGAAGAGAACCTCTTCACAATTCGACCTTCAAGAGTTTTCAGAGGAGGAGGGCAGTTTTGCGCGATTGCAGAGACACCTAGCTGTCTGACGTGGTACTCATCCGAAAGATTCGGTATCGCGGGCAGTCGTTCAGAAACCACACGTTGCACAGGAGCAGTTTGACTGCAAATGGTAGACTTGATTTTTTAAAAAAATCATGTTTTCGAAACCACTTCTTATAGTACTGATGAGAGATGACTGATGACACACTCAGACATTGGCAGATTTACTAGGGGGGCAACCGCCCCCTCCATAACCGTCATTTTTCGAAAACAATAATATGAAATTAAGGAATGTACTAGCAATTGCTACTATTTTAATCAAGTGCAGTAGTTTAGTCCAGTAGACAGTAGTTTAGTCAAGGATGGATGGCGTTAAACACTTTAAACTCAAGCTTTCCCCCACCCCCACCCTTCCAACAATTCCCTCCCCGCTCCTTTTGTTTTCAACTTTAACAACATTGCTCGACTAAAAAAAAAAAAGAAAATTAATTTGAATTTTGACATCTTGAATTCAAATTATATTTATCGCAACCCCGAGTGTGTGTATGTAGGCGTGTGTGTTTGTGTGTGGGGTATGTGTGTTTGTGTGTAGGGGTATGTGTATGTGTGTGTAGTCATGTGTGTTTGTGTGTTTGTGTCTGTGTGCTAGCATAAGTGTGTGGGTAGTTGTGTGTATGAATGTGTGTGTGTGAGGGGGGTATGTGTATATGTGGGTAGGCATATGTGTTTGTGTGCAAGTATGAATGTGTGAGTAGTTGTGTGTATGTGTGTGCATATTTTTGTATGTATGTGTAGGTGTCTGTATGTATGCGTGTGTGTATGTGTTTGTGTGTGTATATGTGTATGTGTTTGTGTGTGTAAATGTATGTATTTGTGTGTGCGCATGTGTGTGTGTAGTTGTGTATGTGTGCGTGTGAGGGGGGTATGTGTATATGTGGGTAGGCATGTGTTTGTGTGCAAGCATGAATGTGTGAGTAGTTGTGTGTATGTGTGTGCATGTTTTTGTATGTATGTGTAGGTGTCTGTATGTATGCGTGTGTGTATGTGTTTGTGTGTGTATATGTGTTTGTGTATGTGTTTGTGTGTGTAAATGTATGTATTTGTGTGTGCGCATGTGTGTGTGTGTAGTTGTGTATGTGTGCGTGTGAGGGGGGTATGTGTATATGTGGGTAGGCATATGTGTTTGTGTGCAAGCATGAATGTGTGAGTAGTTGTGTGTATGTGTGTGCCTGTTTTTGTATGTATGTGTAGGTGTCTGTAGTATGCGTGTGTGTATGTGTTTGTGTGTGTATATGTGTTTGTGTATGTGTTTGTAAATGTATGTATTTGTGTGTGCGCATGTGTGTGTGTGTAGTTGTGTATGTGTGCGCGTGTGTGTAGGACATAGATGCAGCCTGGAGACGGCTTTCGCTATAGGAGCAGCATCGTGAGGCGAACGATCGACGGTGCGGAGGGTAGCGGTGAGAAAATAAAATGATAGGACATCAAAACAGTCAAATGAAAGCAATAAGCAATCGTGATTGCTCAAAAAATCAGAATGCTTTTGACATATTTCTTGCGATTCTTACATAAAATGACCCCTTGAATCCAAATACGACTGCAGTTCCCCCCCCCCCCCTATACGTTCCACTTTTTGAAAATGGCACCCACCATTTATTTTTTCGGTATTCGACAGTTTTGTAGCCCTTATTTTTATTTGGATTGAAAGGAAGCGTTATATTAGCCATTAACACTCTTCTGAGGAACTAGAGAGGTGCAAAGTTCAAAAGCATGAACATTTGGAGCAGGTTGGGAGACTCATGAGAGGTATTCCATAAATATTTAAAAAATCAACGAAACCGATCCTTGTTCTCTAGGGGCTTGTTTTACAATGGTTTCACTTATTTTCGGCATAAATTCAGAGTTTAGGACTCATTCCTATGTACCCTAAGTCCGAAAAAAATGTTCGCGTTGTAAAAAATTGTGCATTGAGAAAACTATGCTCACTAATATGTAAAACATTAATTTTCAGAGTCCTACTGGATGGGTGAAGGGAGCAATTGCTCCTTGACCTCCCCCCCCCCCCCTACGTGACGGGGGTTGCTTGCTACGTGCGGGGGTCCCCTACTTCTGGGGGTTGGAGGCTTTTTCGATTTTCAACCGCCACCCCCTTGAATAGACTATAAATCCGCCCCTGCCCTCAGAGACCATGGGAGGCAACGGAACATTACTGTGACCAGCCAAATTTTGCTGACAATTCGATGAATTTGGGGACAAAGTGCAACAGTCAAATCTTTCGCTTTTTTTTTTAATTTTTAAAGTTTTCTTAATGATGCCATATTTTATAATTCGGTGGAATTGAAATATCATTCGGCAAATTGAGAATTTTATCCCTTTCAAACATTTTAGTTCGGGTCGTCTCCGCCAGAAACCCCAGCATCTACCATCTGCTTGGTTTATTGGTTTTAATTGTTCAGGTAAATCTGAACGAGTGGGTTCCTGAGGAATTTTGTCTCATACTAGATGAGTTGCCCGGCGTAGCAGTCTACCTCGAAAATAAAAATTTTATCAACCGACGCTATCAGGCTCAAATAAAAGAAAAACAAAATTGCATAAAATTTCCCGTCAACATGTAGAAAAAGACAATTTAAAATTTAACAAAAAATTTAAATTTAGACAAAAAAAAAGCCTAAGCCCTTTTATCCTTAAAATTTAAATTTAGACATATGTGAGTTTTTCTCTTTTTTAATTCCAAAAATTTGGTCATGGTTATTTATTGGCGAAAACATTGTTTCTTTGATTTGATGGCCAATCTCTTTGATAAAAATATTCACTTTATTTTCTAGTATACTTTATTGGCGTTTGTCAATAGCGAAAAATCAAACGAAAACATCTGCCACGACAACAGTCGCAGGTGGTCGCATCTAAAATGTTAGTTATTTACAAGAAGGATATAATAAATTTCAGCCCACCGGAAACCGCCGATAAAAATAAACTCATCAATGTTTCTTATTATATTTTTTTCGCAATTAATGTTTTATTTCATATAATTTTAAATTTTGAATTATTTTTAATTTTATTTACGGTGTAATATGCATCTGGATAAGTGTGAAAAATAAATCAGGAATGACTTTTATTAAAGTTCCTATTATTGAACATATGGATTGAAATTGAAGTATAAGGAACACGTCCGAAAAAAGTAAAAACAGAATTGTTCAAAAATCTTGGCTTATTTTTGCAAACTTGGGCTAAGTAATTATGTCATGAAATACTTTCTATGTCGAACGTTTAAAATTGCTATTTTTTCCACCCTTGAACCACTGTTCAGCGCCCTTTGATGTCCAATCTGAAACTATTTCTGAAAAACGATACATATCAAATTCTAGCATGTCTGCACAGCGTACCACTTGCTTCACCATCCTCTCTCAGTTTCAGTCTTACATTTCAAAGTTAAAGGATTAATTTCTGAAACACCCTAGTACATTGCCGTGTGTAGCTTCCGTTGAAAATTGAAATGATTACACAGGCCTACATGTTTTTGGTGTTTTGAATTTGACAAGTGTCCTGTGCTAATGCGAGTATGCTGATTCTGAATATGAATTTGGTTTGAGCTTATCACGTCCAGATTTTTCACAAAATTAAAAAACCTTATGAGATATTTTGTACTAAACCAAAAAAATACCTTCTTGATATTTTCTGAATTACATTGAAATTATTTCTTTAAAATGTCCTGCCGTCAAGAAAACAAAATGTCGACTACCAACTGTCGCAGATTGTCGCCAAATATCTACAGGTACCATCAAGGAAGACGAAAGAAAATAAACACGCGACTAAGGACAGTTTACATCACAGAACAAGTTGGGTTCTTCACCCCTCTGTATCTCAGCCCCATGAAGACCCCCAGAGTTGAATTTTTGGTATACTCAATCTCTAGTGACCGCTGACGAAGCCTTGATGCGCCAATTAAAAATATATGTTTATTTCATTTCAATGTTTCGTTTTCGTATCTGTCAAAAACAACTTGATGCCATTTCGCATCAGTAGTTGTTTACGAAATAGATAGCGTAAGTTGTTTGTAGCACCGAGTTGTGTTTTGTTTTCTGAGTGTTTAGTGCGTTATAACGTCATCAAGAAAGTGTAAAAACAGTCCTGATATATTTTGTTACGTGTGTCGTGATTTAACGATAACAAAGCTCAATGAAACGTAACAGTATTTATTAAGAAAGCTTATCACGCTTACTTCGGTATAAAGCTTCGTAATCAGGACAAACGTTGGGCTCCACACAAAGTGTGCTTAGCTACTGAGAACATTGACAAAAATTACAGGTAGCTCTTTACCTTTTGGCATTTCGATGGTATACTCGTATAGAGAGCCAAAAAACCATGGAGACGACTGTTATTTTTGCTCTTGCAATGTCAAGGGTTTCAATGAGAAAAATACAATTCAGTATCCTGATTTAACGTCTGCTACACAACTTGTACCTCATAGACCAAGAATTCTCATTCTTCCACCTTTTCCAACAGCAATCATCAGATGAAAGTTCAAACGAAAAAACCGATGAAAAAGAAACGAAAAAGCTGATTTTATTTATAAAAAAAAAACAAACAAAAAAAAAAACAACGATTGTCTAACGTTGATAAAACTGCATTTTTTTTTTATGAGAACTGAATTTTGTGGGAATTTCCAATTAAATCTAGTCTTAATATATAAAAATCTTTTGTGCGAACGTTTGTCACCATAAGGCTTTTAAACGGCTGGACCGATTTCGATCAAATTTTTTGTGTGTAATTAAGTTGTGGCAAGCATGGTTTTGAAGCGCAATGGATCGAATCGGAAACGTTTTTGTTATTTAATTAATTAATTAAAACATTGGATAGTTGTATCCCCCAAATGATTAATATTTATTTTAACCTATTGTTGAGCGAGAACTGAAATAAATGTGTAACCCGTTGCCAAAGGACAATAAGAAAGCCAGCTCTGCTTTCTGTAATGAAATTTCTTGTTGCGATAATGTCAACTGAGAATAGATAAAACGTAGAGAGAGAGTGAAGCTTTCATTTCTTGAAAGCAACGACTTTAGGCCCAGTGATATATTTTAAAGTAAAGGTACTGGAAGATATCGGGTTTCTTTCACTAGGTTCACGCAAAACGATTATTTTTCGTAGTAGTGGGGGTAGTGATTTTTGCTTATTCAGGGAACTATTTTTACATTTATTATTTTTTAAACGATATCCTTTCGATTGTTTTATTCCTTTTCATATGGGGAATGTTGCAGCGGGATTTCCCGTTTGTTCTAAATGGGTAGTTAGTTTTTTATACTTAATATCTGAAGACGCTTTTTATCATTTGTGTATGGCTGAAGGAACAAACCATCAAGTACGGGAGAAAAAATAGTTGATAAAACAACTGGTCAGTTGGCATTAGATAAATGAGTTGTAATAAGCAAACGCTTTCTCACACCAAGCAGCTTAAAACATTTCTTTTTACTTATTTTTTTTGAACAAAACGGTTCAAACATTTGAAAAGTTGAAAATTTTTAATAAACTACCAATTTACAAAGTTTGAACAGAACAACGTCTGTCGGGTCCTCTAGTTTCAATAAATATTCTCTCAGTATTTTTGGTAGTTTCTATGAAAAATTTCAAACACACTTTTCTTGAAAACCTGACGTGCTGGAAAAAAAACTAAGCTCAGGTTCGTGATCAGCACACCCCATTTACTATAGGGCACTTATGAAAACTGAAACACTTTTTCACGAAGAAAAAAATGTAGGCCTGTGTTATCACATCTACTGAAGAAACAAAACTTCAGGAAGAAAAAAATCTTGTCCAGAGACATGACTAAGTCGATGATCCAACTCAGACGAGACATTTATTAGACACACCGGACTACATACAAATGATGACTACATGAAATGTTGGGTAGGGGCCCCCTCGCAACCGGGGCCCAGACTTGAAAATGGCAGTTAGGCGGCTGTGTGTGTGTGTGGTTCTGTTTTCCTCTCTTCAGAACACTTCGGAGTAATCCAGGGCGAACCCCTTCCCGGAAATGCTGTCGTCAGACTGGAAGCGAATCAGGAGCCGGAAGCCCGATGACGTCAGTTCAGGAGGGATCTGAAAAAAAAGAAAGGATCATTATAAGAAAGGAAGCGGACTCATCTACATTTTAATTCCTGCAGCTGCATACAAATGCTATAGTGTGGCTCTGATTACAAGACACATGACTTTCAGAGAGTTTAACATGGAGAGACAGAGACGAAAATTCGAAAATAGCACAAAAACAAATAACAATCACAGTATTTCATTAGTGAAGCAAATCAACTTTTCCTCACCCCTATTTTAACAAGTGAAATTATTTAATCCTTCGTTAATCGCAGCTCAAGTTAGCAGATCCAGAAATGCGTACCAGAAAAACGTTAATGAAACCTATTTACGTTTTAGTAACACGGGTTGCAATTTAGTAATATAGGTGCACATTACATACATATTCCTAGGGCAGTTTCGCATCGAAGAGAGACCAGGTATCTCCATCTAGCGGGAAAGGCGTCCAGATTTTCTTGATACAAGTATTCGCCGATAGTGACGCCACATGAAAGAATGGACTTTATAGGGGGATCGTGCAAAGCCTGCTAAAGGTTATGCCTATAATGCAGTCCCAGTAGAAAGAAAAAAAAATTACATTTTGGACCTGTTATTCGATACATGTATGAAGGTTTTTAAGCACGAGAGCAGGCTAATGATGCGAACACCAGCAATTTAAAACAATGATGTTTCGAAACATCGATGCTTTGAAACTAGTCATAAACCTTCCTTGGTGTTGTAGATTATGGTCACCAATAACGGCTACCACTTTCGTGTCGTAGTAAAGGGTCTAAGCTAAAAGGAAGAAGGTCTCGACGTTTGCAAAATTATACAGTGTGGAGCATCAATTAACTGGACTTAGTTGGATCGTTGAACGAAAAATCCGTGAATGATTGGACAACTTCAAAAAAGGGTTACGGATATATTTTTTAGGTAACTCTCGCAAGCCCTTTTTCCAAGCTTAGCCCTGGGAATTATAATAGTGCATAGTACAAATGGACTATTTAGAAGTTGACTTCACAGGAATTATTGCACCTAATGCACGCTGTACAACCTATATTTAACAAAAAGAGAGAAGATGGCAGGCAAATATGTCTCTGATCAATCCGGGTAATTCGACAGTCAGTTAATCTGTGTCCGGATAATCAGGCATATTTTGCATATACATATATGCTCATAGCCAAAGAAACTAAACCGTGAGGTATGCCTTTCTTGCTCTGGAGGGTGGTTCATTGAGCAAGATTATCCCCTTCGAAATCTGAATTTGGAAAAGTTCAGGGTGGTGTACCACCATTCACGTCATAACACAGCTGAATTCTGCGCCATATTCTCGAAGATGTTTTGGACGAAACATATCCAAATCATCAAAACACCGCAAAACATCTGCGTCACAGAAAGTCACCGTAACTTCCTGTGACCTCCCATCAGAGGGCGCCCCTGATTATAAATGTATGATAAATATTAAGCAAAATATAGATCGGTTTGGCTAATGCTTTTGAACTTTTTCTACCCGAGTGTGATCAAAAATGGCCAAAACGTTGCAACTCTGCTCTGTACAATATTTATTAGAGCAGCTCGTTGAAAAAGATCTTTTGCGAAGAAAAACTCTGCTCACCTTGCTTCCGCAGAACTTCCCGAGGGCGGGGCTGGTTTCGAACCCGTCCAGCACCTGCACGAAGTCGTAGGCGCAGTCCTGCTCGGGCTCCAGGTCGAAGCCCCGGAATCGAACGCGGACCCTGCCCGAATGCGGCGCCGTCACGATCCAGTTGCAGTCGGCCCGGGCTCCGTAGTTCTGGTCTCCGTACTTGGCGTGAGAGTACAGCACGGTGGGCACGGGCCCCGCGCTCAGTCGGCCCCCGCATACTGGAAAGAGTAAAATCAATCAATTGAAAAATTTTGACACTTTTTCTTTCATTCTTTGGTAATGTGGGGTTATATTTAAACATTCATTCGTTTACTCTGATAGAATCACTTTTTAACCCTTAAATGCATCGCGTTGCCATTTGGCAACATAACAAATTTAGTCAGTTGCCAATAACTGAAAAAATACTGTCTGAAAATGCTATTAAATCAATTATAAATTTGTAAATGCAAATTTATCTTTTCGGCATTCGTAAATGTAGGACTTTGTTTTCCTTTTTGTTGAGTTTAGCGCGCTTGAAAATGCCAACCTTTGATTCTATGATGAATAAAGTTTTACTACTACTTAAGTAGTAAGGCAATTTTACAGTTTTTATCAATGTTTTGGGATATTTGATGGTAAATTAAGGTAACGGCACCAGTAACAGACATGCTTAAAGCATCGCTCTAAGATTAACTCAATTTTCTTAGCCTTTTAATGTATTTAGACTTTTTGAACTATTTTTTTCTCATGCAACTAGATCTCATCTAACGTTTGGCTGCTTCTGGATCCTCTGAATTAGTTTTAAATTGCTGAATTCCGAAAAGAGATCCGAACCCCAGTAACAGACACCGACAATTCTGATGATACCCAGTAACAGATAGGATGAGGAACGGATAAGTAATGGACAGAACTTTATTTTTAGATATAAAACCTTATTAAATTCAAGTGAACAAGAAACATCGCCAGACCTCGTGATGGCTGTTCATCACCTTCCACCACTGCCTTGTAAATACCAACTGGTTCATAAAATTCATTATGACTAAACACTAGTTGGCCTCACCGTATTCATGGGCCACAGCAACATCCGCTTTATCCGCCTAAAATTCTTATTATTTAAATCCAAACTTATGACTGTTACTGGACCCTTGTCTGTTACTGGTGCCGTTACCCTATTTGTTGTTTTTTCAGTTAAAGCCCAATGTTGCCAAGTGGTTGGTTCACCCTAAACAGTATTTAAATTAAACTATGATTTTTTAAAGTCATTTTCTCATGATTTGAGCGGAAGTTTAGAGCCAAAGGACATATTTCAAAGTGTTTTTAAAAAATCGTGTATTTAAAGATTGATTATTGCCTGCCAATATATATCGATATTAAACGAAACAGATATAATCTATAGAGAGTATAAAGTTAAAGAAAGTATATTTCAATAATTATTTTTATCAAAACAGAATCTTTCGCTGCGCTTTCTATGGCGTAATGCAGTTTCATTCAACCAGTTATTACCCTTTCGTCAAACCTGTGTTTAAACATCATTCAGTCAGATCTCTATAAGGTCGCCCGTCGGAGTTTTGCGAAACTGACCTTCGTCAATAACTAAGCGTATATAAAAAATATAGGTCTTGAATACATTCAAAAATTTTACGTTGTCACGTTGCAATTTTTAAATCGAATCAAAATCAATCAGTAAGAAACTATCAAATGGTTTTTCATTCGGAATAAAGTCGTATGCAAATATGCTTAAGCGAAGTACTGACGTACATCTTTCCTCACTTAAAATAATTCATATTACAGACGTTTGGCCATTTTTATTTTTTAAATTTGGAATCGCATTGTATTATAAGTTTACGTTTTCTGGAAATTTTCTTGAGCTCTCTCATAGCTCGCAAAAAAATGCCGTATAACATTTTTGCCCTGAGAGCTTCCACTTTTGTCATCACTTCACTTTCTCAGTATTCTGTCTTTAAATTTGTTTTCTGCTGCATTATCTGAAGTGTATACTACGCTATCCGAAAAATCAAGCTCTGATGAAATTATGCAATTTTGGATAATTTTATGGGATTTAAAACCAAAAGTGTGATACAATCCCAAGAGTATTGACCAATGCGAGACTTTTTAATTGTTGTTTTATTCACAAAATTTATATGCTCCTTCCAAGCGAAAATTCAAAGGACGCTTTGTTTGTCCGATATTGGCAAGGTCACAATTGCAAATATATAAAACTACTTCAATTACGAAGATGAATAGGGTTTTTAAGAGAAGATAAGAAAATTTTATTAGCACGATCAGAAACACCACATGGACTTGTAAACGCTCTAAAATCTAAGCAGCCTGATTACCAAGAAAAGAATGAAAAGAAAAAATATAAGGAGAGAATGGTAAAACAACCAAATTTTTAGCAATGAAAGTTCTGTTAAGAACAATTGGATCAGAGTTTTTGGGAAAATTTTTATACATGGAATCAAAATACGCGGATATTTCCATTTGGTTCAAATTTTAATTATTTAAGTGAACAGTCAGTTTGTTCCGATCATTGAGAAGAGCTAAAATGGAGGGAGTGTAGACTTTCATTCATGAAACCTAAACCCCAAGTCACGTGGTAGATTTTAAAGCAAAGCATTGGAAGAAATCAGGTTTCCTTCGCTTGTTTCACGCAAAACATGCCAACCATTCGTCGCTGTTGAGTTACGTGACTTGGGGTCCTTGGGTCAGCTTTTGCTAAGCCAATGATTGGACTTGCTCCCTCCATTTTAATTCCTACTCTGAGGTTCTGAGAAATTATTATTTTTATTCCTACTTAATCATTTACGTGTTTTTAAGGAAATTTTGACAAAGACATTAAATATGTACTAAAAACATTACAAAAACTGCATGCAAGAAGAAGGCGGACACAGCAGATTGTTCTACCTGTGGTGTGTGTGGCTCTGAATCCGTTCCTCTGCACGGAGGGATCGGATCGGAAAGCCATCAGCATGGTGTGCGCCGTCGAGAGGATCGGATGGGGCACCTTGCTGCCACAGAAGCGCCCCAGCAGGGGCGACTCCGCCGAGTCGCCGTCGTACAGGGCCACGTGGTCGTAGGCGCATTCCTGGTGGGGCTCCAACTCGAAGGAGTCGAACACCTGGTCGTAAGAAAGAGAGCAAAAGATTTTCATTCTTTCATTGTTACTTTGATTATAAAAAATTAGTCTCTCAGAGTGAGCAGTAGCTTGAAAATAAGCCTTGAGTAGAAGCCATGACTAACTTGGAGAGTATTCCAAGAAGATCTCGGAGAGTAAACTGAATTTAACTTGGAGAAACCACGAGTAACTTCACGAGCAATCCATACAGGGACGGATACAAGGGAGGGGCGATGGCCCATCCCTTGAGGGACTCTCCCCCGCTAATTTTTCGAAAATGAAGTCCAAAAAACTCAAATTTAGACGAGTTTCATTGTTAATGGGAGAAGGGGGGTTTTGGTTAATGACCAAATCTCGGAACTGTTTCGGAATTAAAGTCCAAAACCTTTGTAATCAATATTTTAAAATCAGTATACATAGTAAAAATAAGTAATAAAGATGAATCACCGCTCCCTTGAAAAATTTCTGGATCCGTCCTTGGATCCATGAGTAACTCGAAGAGTGATCTATGAGTAACGCGAAGAGTGATCCATGAGCTACTCAAAGAGTGATTCATGAGTAAATCGGAGAGTGATCGGTGAGAAACCCGGTGAGAAATTTAGTAGTTATTTGGAAAGCAGTTTATGAGCAACTAGAGAAATAAGCTATGATTGTCAGAAAGTAAGCCATGAGTAATTTCAGGCGTAAGCTATAAAAAAAACCTTGAGCGACTAGTGATTCTGAATAACAGCGTGGGAAATTTTTGGAAGTTAAACTTTATTTTAAATTTATCAATATTTATTTTAAAGTTAATTTTATTTACCAACTTTATCCTGTGTCCGGGAGTGGCGTCGAATCTCCAGGTACACTCCTTTCTGCTCGGGTAGTTGTCCGGATAATTGGGACTCGACACTACCCCATCTGTAGAAGATATGTGATGCACGCAGGACCCTAAAACCAAAACAAAGGAATCTCTTTATTTTCTTATATAAGTATTTCCCTCTTGCTCACAGAGGTTATTGATTTTTATTATTTACTAGTGGTACCCGCACGGCTTTGCTCGTAGTAGAAAATAAAAAGACCTTTTGGTTCGCCTGTATATTTACAAAAAATGTATGGTATTTCTCGCCAATTGACTTGCCCATGTTACGGATCCACGTTATGATAACTTGGTAATTTACTCGTCCATCTTATGATAATTTTGCTCGGGTAAATGTTCTTAAAATTGGAATAGAAAAAGAACAAAATCGAATTTTCGAAAATTCGCTTCGAGGTGCACACCCCCATGCTACAAACTAATTCTGTGCCAACTTTCATGAAAATCGGCCGAACAGTCTAGGCGCTATGCGCGTCACAGACATCCAGACATCCTCCAGACAGAGAGACTTTCAGCTTTACTATTAGTAATAAATAATAATAATAAAGATCTTTATTCATAAGAATGAAAAGTTACAAATACAAACATTGAAGGCACAACCTCAGGAAATTTAAAGAGCGATCCCAGTTTTAACGAAGAAAATCCTAAAAGTAGATCTTGTCTTTTCCAACTTATTATCTACTAGTGGCACCCGCACGGCTTTGCCCGTAATAGAAAAATCAAAAGGTCTTTTGGTTCGCCTGTATATTTACAAATAATGTATGGTGAATTTTCCCGCCAGTAGGCTGGTACCCATCTTACGGTTCCACGTTATAATAATTTCGTAATTTACTCGCCCATCTTATATTTTTTTTTCTTAAAATTGGAATAGAAAAAGAACCACATCGAATTTTCGAAAAATCGCTTCGAGGTGCACACCCTTATGCTACATACTAACTTTGTGCCAAATTTCATGAAAATCGGCCGAACGGTTTAGGCACTATGCGCGTCACAGACATCCTACAGACATCCAGACATCCTCCGGACAGAGAGACTTTCAGCTTTATTATTAGTAAGGAAGAAGAAGATAAAGAAGATAAAGATAAAGATTCTTTCCCTTTTTATTAAATTTCTGTGAAAAATGGGCTTAAAATTGGAATAGAAAAAGAACAAAATCGAATTTTCGAAAACTCGCTTCGAGGTGCACACCCCCATGCTACATACTAACTTTGTGCCAAATTTCATGAAAATCGGCCGAACGGTCTAGGCGCTATGCGCGTCACAGACATCCAGACATCCTACAGACATCCAGACATCCTCCGGACAGAGAGACTTTCAGCTTTATTATTAGTAAGTATGCAAAATTACACTTTCAGCATTTGTATCAATCAAATATGTAAATTGAGTAAATGAATAAATAAATAAAAATAAATAAATAACTAGCTTTTGTATGAGTAAACTACATTTCAGGTTAAAATTAACAACCATGGAGCCAAACCATGACCTTCGGATGTTTCAAAATAAACAATTTATCCCTTCTCATTTGTTATAACTAGCGATGATGTACAAACTATTATCTCTACATAGTATAAAATGAAAGCGTCTGTTTGTTTAAAGGCGCAAAACTCGAGAACTACCCGGCCGATTTTGCTGAAATTTTTAGCCCCGGAAAATTTTGCAGACCATTTCGAAAAAAAATCGACATTTAGTTCTTTCTTGATTCCAATTTAGGCCCAATTTTAACATAAAGTCTCGAATACGGGGGTGAAAAATTACTTGCACATATTAATATTACATATCGTTAGAAAGGGTTGAATTTTCCGCGATCTACGCAATTCGTTCCAATGCTCTAACTTTATTACGGCGGGAGTATTTGCGTTTTTAGCTCGAATTTTTTTAGGGTTAGCTGAAATTTAGGCACTACTTTCTTCATTAAATAAATCAATAAAAAGTGAAGGAATTGTCCTACAGTTTTCTTTTTGACACCACTCGAAAAAGCGACATTTTTTACTCCAGATCTAACTCGATCTTAGGTCGAAAAAGTAAGCTTCTAACTTCAAAGGAAAAAAAAGTTATAAGACTTTTTAAATCAGTTCGAAAAATCCCATTTTCATTCAAGTTGTTAACCATTTAATTTCCGCGTTTCCATGTTACGCTTTTTGAATCCATTGTATCTTTCACGTTTTAATTTCTTAAACTTATTTTATTTTATGTTTCCATGGTTACACTTTTTAAATCCATCTTTTCTATTTTAATTTCTTAAAAGTATTTTAATACTGTGTCATCCACTTGGAAGGGAAATTTTGCATGATGTTTTTTTTTCTTTTATTTAAGCCTGATTGTTGAGCATAAGTCACTTGACACAATTTTTATTTTCATGGTAGACCGTCCAAAACAGATAGTTTATTATATTACTTGTGGCACCCGCACGGCTTTGCCCGTAGTTGAAAATTAAAAGATTCGCCTGTATCTTTACAAATAATGGATAACGAATTTCTCGCCAATTGGCTATGTTCATTCGCTCTACCATTCCACTTCATGATAATTTCGTAATTTACTCGTTCATCTTATGATAATTTTGCTCCGGAAAATGTTCTTAAAATTGAAACAGAAAAAGAACAAAATCGAATTTTCAAAAAATCGCTTCGAGGTGCACACCCCCATACTACAAACTAACTTTGCCAAATTTCATGAAAATTGGCCGAACGGTCTTGACGCTATGCGCGTCACAGACATCCTACAGACATCCAGACAGAGAGACTTTCCGCTTTATTATTAGTTAGTAAAGATAAAAAAAGATAAAGATAACGACAAAAAAAAAAAAAAAAAGAAAAGCGAAAATTGGAAGAAAAAAAAAGTTGGGGAATTTTATAAGAAAATATGGCTATTTGGGGAAAAAATTTTTTTCAAGAGACAAAAATATCAGAGGAAGTCAATTCATTTTATGAAAATATTAGTGGAAAAATAATTTTTAGTTTTTCTGAACCATTATTTTGCTCATGTTCCAAAAATAGATAATGCAGATGTATATACTCGTATTTATTGTTCTTAGGAGTTTTCAGTAATTCTTTTGCATTTTTTAAAATTAGGGGTACGTAACGAAAGTTATAGAATCTAGAAGAAATTCACAGGTGTCAAAAATTTGAGAAACACTTAGCTGAGGGAAGTAATAGACAAAGAGAATACGCAATACCATTCCAACAACTTTTTAAAGCCTTTTTAAACGACTCTTTTCAGTCATGAACCCTTTCGCCATTCCTTAAGGGAAAGTAGAATCTATAATGTAATAATATAGTCATTTATGCATAGGTAGTGCTAAATTTACGCATAGATGGTAAATGACAAATTATTTTCATTGAATCTGCAGGGGTGCCCGCCCCCCAAGAGCAAGGACGCGTTTCCCCCCCCCCAAATATACCCATGAAAGCAACCCTCTAAACATTTTAGTTGCGCAGCCTGCGCCATGCCCCCCCCCCCCCCCTTTGGGGGGCACCCCTGAAAAAAGGATTAAGTACAAGCATTTGTAGTGTTGTTAATATTTTGCATCTGGCATCTTACTTCGCCAAGTAGTCCTTACAGGACATTAAAAAAAAACCCCAACATTTTTACTAGATTAAAGAGGGGTTTTGGCTGTGTTTCCTCAATTTTGAGACACGCAGAAAGAATAAAATTCTGCGTTTCATAAAATCTCACACATGCATTAAATGTACCAAACATTTGATAGCTTACAAACGTTTTCAGTAGATGGCAGCACGAGCATCTCTTACGAGCTTGGTAGAGCGAAGAGCTTATGAGAGGAGAGAATCGCCATTTATGTTACGCAATCCTCGCAGGAAAAAACTAGAATGTTGTGGCCATCACTAAACTTACTTCTCTAATTTTCTTTTTTTTTCTGATCCCTCCCCATGATTGATGAGGAAGCAATATTCCCAACAAAAACAAAATTACACATGCAAAAACTTGACGACCGTCCCAATGTCTGAATTATTGCAAAAGCAAAGCAAAGAACGAAAATTGAAAGTTATTTTAAAAGCCTTGCTTGAATTAATTACAAATATTTTATTTGTTAACAAACATAAGATGGCAACAGTTAAAAATTTTAAATCATTGAGATAATATTTCTGATCATTTCCATTCAATTAAAATCACGAGAAATACGCAGACGACAATCTATTACGATTTATCTTTCTTATTGTTGCATTAATAAAGCTATTTTTATTCAAAAAAAAAAAAAAATCAACACCTCTTGGAGCGATTGGCGTCAAAATTGAACCAAAGCCTGTTTACATATGGATTTACATATATTCCAAATTTCAACCAGAACGTAGCATTACTTCTTGAGATAGGGCACTCACAATGGAAAAAAAGAACGGGCGATTGCGCTACCCCCCTTTTTAGCTGTTGACACCAAAATAAAATCAGCTCTTATGCCCACTAAGGGCTACTTGCCGATAAAATTTTCTTTCATTCCGTTCATTATTTCTTGAGATACAGCAGTCACAATTGACGACAAAAAACGTTCTATAGCTCAACCCCCGTTTGAGTTATTGACACCAAAATTGAATCAGCACCTGTTCCTGTTAATGGCAACATATGGATCAAATTTTGTTTGATTCCGCCAGTTACTTCCTGAGGAATTGCAGGCATGCATAACTCAAAAAACGTCAAATTGCTCCACCTCCTTTGGACGAATTCGCACCAAAAACCAATGGGCACAAGTTCACATAAGGGCACATATGTGTACCAAATTTCGTTCGATTTCATGCGTTAGTTTTTGCTGTAGAGCGGCCACAAAAAACTGGTCACACACAGACGTGACACACACACATACATACACACACACAGACAGACAGACATTTTCCAAAAATAGTCGAAATGGACTCAATACACCTCAAAACGTTCGAATCCTTCGAAATTCGAAAATTTGCACGAATCCAATACTTTCTTCTATGTATTAGATATAGAAGAAAGTAAAAAGAAAGAAAGAATGGAAAAAGTGAACCAGATACTAAATTTGTTCTGAAATTGCTCCACGAATCGAATCGAGAATGCACTTTTCAATGATAGAATATTTTTTTCAAAAAGAAAAAAAAGGAGAGAGAGAGAAAATTAAAATTAATTAGAATTCTGAAATTTTGAATTCAAATAATGTTTTTCGTAATCACGAGTTGTGACAGGACCCCAGTCGCTTGTTACTTTCTTCTATATTTAATATATAGAAGAAAGTATTGTTACAAATCCTGTAAATAGTAATTATTGTAGTAACGGAACCTGTAAATAGTTTCCCGTAATGAATATACAACCCCTTTTCATTCGGCTAAAGTATACGATCCCCTATTTTCTTTTCTTTTCATTGATAAAATTTGATAACGGTCTACGCATTTCGAGAAGAGGTAAGAATGTTGTGGAAAATTCTTCGATGTTTATAAAAGCGTCCTGCGTGATAAAGAGTTAGTTTCGATTGAGAATTTGTTCTGAGAGTGTATTAGCTCTGTTTATTGCGAGGCATTTCGCTGTGTTGTTTTCGTATTTGGATGTAAATACGTGTGTAAACGTTGAGTTTACGGTGTTGTGTGATAATTGCTTAATTGCTGATGAATAATTTAGCAGTTGTTGACGATATTTCCTGTACATAGTGTAAATAAATTTCCTGTGTTTTTATCAAGAACTGTGTCATCTTTTCAAGAAAGTTGGAAGTCTCACCGAATCCGTTACAATTTGGCGCCCAACGTGGGGCTACTTTAGGACTTTCTTGGAGTAGGTGTGACTTTGGACATTTTTTCATAAAAACTTTTTGAATTTGGACTTTAATTTTATGGTGATTACTCGCGCAATGGATGAACAATTAAAACAACTTCTTGATGCAATCAACTCTGTTAAAAATGATATGGCGGCTAATCAAGAACAATTAAAAAATGATATGGCGACTAATCAAGAACAATTAAAAAATGATATGGCGGCTAATCAAGAACAATTAAAAAATGATATGGCGGCTAATCAAGAACAATTAAAAAGTGATCTGACTGCAAGTATGTTGGCAAATCAAGACCAAGAAGATAGAAGATTTCATCAACTTAAAGAAGAGATCTTTAAGGACGTGGAAAGGAGATTGGCAACCGCGGAAAGCAGCTCTGTACAATTTGGCGCTCCAACATCGGTTGCTCGACCGTCCATTAAACTTGCCACATTTGATGGGAAAACTTCGTGGCAGGTTTACAAAACTCAATTCATGATAGTGGCGGAAGCGAACGGATGGGACTCTGCTACCAAGGCCTGTCATCTTGCAGCATCCCTGAGAGGTGACGCAGCGGACATTCTCCAGACATTTCCGGACAGCCAGCGCCTGGATTTCGCCGCCCTCACATCTGCGTTGGAGCTTCGCTTCGGTGAGAAGTGCCAGAAGGATTTCAGCCGACTCCAGTTGAAGTCCCGTTTCCAGAAAACCGGGGAAACCCTGCAAGAGCTAGCGGCGGACGTCGAGAGATTGTCTCATCTTGCTTTTTGCGACTGTCCTGCGGATGTTCGAGACAACCTGGCACTCAACTACTACATCGACGGGGTTCGAGATCCGGAAATCCAGAAAGCTCTACGGATGGCGGATGTCAAAGACCTGAATTCTGCTGTTGTCATGTATGCGATGAAGTTGGAGGCCGCCCAGCAAGCAACCCGCAAGGATCGCCATTCAATCCGCGGCGTGAAAACTGATGAGCTTGATCCGGTTTCGTCACGCTTTGCTGAACTGGAAAAGCAAATAAAAGAAATTGCGGGAACCCTCAAAAGGATTTCGGCTCCCAAGGACCAAAATAGACAATCACTTAAGTGCTGTAAATGTGGCGGCGAGGGTCACTTACGAAGAAACTGTGAAGCTCGCCAAGAAACCGGAGGGAAGAGCGCCTCTCCCTCTCAGGTCCAGGAAAACTAAGCCATGGCAATCTCGCGGGGCGGAGGTCGCCAAATTGGAATGAGCCCCATCTTAAAGTTTTCCAGATTTCATCGACGAGTGGCGGCAGTAATGGACTGTTTGTTTACGCATATGTAAACGGGTTTCCCTGCGAACTGATTATTGACACTGGAGCCAATGTTACAATCATTAGAACAGATGTGGCTCGTCAATTTGGACTCAACATTCTATGGACGCCGCCCTGCGTTACCCTCCAAACTGTGACGGGTGACAAGATCGAGATTAAAGGTAAAGTGAACTTAGAAATTGTGTTTGGAAATGCCACTTACCATCATACGGCATTCGTTGCTGCTATCACAGACCCCTTCATTCTCAGATTGGACTTTTTAAAGAAGTATGACTTCAACCTCGACTTCAAGACTAATGAACTGCACTCGATGAGAGAAGACATAGCCATCTTCAACGCTGAAAATGATGTAAAATCCGCTCATCAAATAATAGCCCAAACAGATTTATCGATTCCCTCAAGGTCAGAATCATTAATACCTGGCTCCATTGAAGAAAGCAATAGTTTTCGATTTGGACTCATTGAATACCCTAACCTAAGCAATAACCTAAAAGGAGTGCTGGTGGCATCTACGCTTGTGGACCTTTCTAAGGATGTAATTCCTGTGAGAGTCGCCAACGTAAGTGAAAGGCCAAGGAATGTCCGGAAAGGTGAAGTGTTAGCAACCTGTATTCCAGTAAACAGCATCATTAGAAGAATCAATTCCCCCGAGACTGTGTCTTCTGAGTCCTTGACATCGAAGTTAGTTGGGAGTGCGCCATTATCGAAAGACCAACGAACTGCTGCGGAACAATTGGTGGATGACTTCAAGCATCTGTTTTCATCAGCATCGGAGGATGTTGGCCGTACGAATTTAACGCAGCATAGGATTTACACTGGAGAACACCCCCCTATTAAACAGCATCCAAGACGACTACCATTCGCCAAGAAGGAAGAAGTTGAGACCCTCCTGAAAGAGATGAAGGAGAATGATGTAATCGAACCTTCATCCAGTCCTTGGGCTTCTCCCATCGTCTTAGTCCGAAAGAAAGATGGCTCCACCAGATTTTGTGTCGATTACCGAAGGCTGAATGAAATCACCAAGAAAGACAGATACCCTCTTCCACGGATAGACGACACCTTGGACACTCTTTCCGGACACAAGTGGTTTTCGACCTTGGACTTGAAGAGCGGCTACTGGCAGGTTGAGATACACCCTGAGGACCGAGAGAAGACAGCGTTTACAACTGGACAAGGCTTATGGCAGTTTAAAGTGATGCCCTTCGGCCTCTGCAATGCACCAGCTACGTTCGAGCGTCTTATGGAGACAGTGTTAAGAGGACTCTCTTACGAATCCTGTCTGGTCTACTCAGACGATATCATCATCGTGGGACGTAGCTTCGAAGAACATCTGGCAAATCTTAGGAAGGTGCTGCAAAAGCTTAAGGAAGCCAATCTGAAGTTAAGCCCGTCCAAATGTAATTTGTTCCGCCGGGAAGTGAACTACCTTGGTCACATCATCTCTTCTGAGGGTGTACAAACCGATCCAGAGAAGGTATCTGCGGTCAGGAGTTGGAGTCGTCCCGAAAACATCCATCAGTTGCGAAGTTTCCTGGGGCTCTGCACGTACTACAGGAAGTTTGTGAAGGGTTTTTCCAACATTGCACGACCTTTGCATAAGCTGACGGAGAGCAAGCAAAAGTTTGAATGGTCCACAGAATGCGAAGATGCATTTCTACGACTGAAGGAGGCTTTAACATCAACGCCTATCCTCGCCTATCCTCAGCCTGAAAAATCCTTCATCCTGGACACTGATGCGAGCAACGAGGGAATCGGAGCTGTTTTATCCCAAGAAATTGACGGCAATGAACATGTCATCGCTTACTGGAGCAAATGCTTATCAAAGTCGGAGCGAAATTACTGCGTCACCAGAAAGGAGTTACTGGCCATAGTGAAAGCTGTAGAACACTTCCATCATTACCTCTACGGCCGAAAATTTCTGCTTCGGACAGATCATGCCTCGTTAACTTGGCTTTTGAACTTCAGGAATCCAGAAGGCCAGATAGCCAGGTGGATACAGCGGCTCCAGGAATATGACATGGAGATCAAGCACCGAAAAGGGTTGTCTCACGGTAATGCAGACGCTTTATCAAGGAGACCCTGTCCTGAGAAATGCAATTATTGTTCCCGAATCGAGAAACAGTATGGAACGACTAGCCCTACTGCCTATCAGGTGACAGTGACTCCAACATCTTCAGAACCTGATCCATGGAGTGACGACCAAGTTCGAAAAGATCAACTTGAAGACCCCGACATAAAACCAATTTTGGAGTTCATGGAGAGTGACAGTCGGCGACCTAGCTGGCAGGACGTTTCCATCTTTAGTCCTGCAACAAAAAGATACTGGGCTTTATGGAATTCACTCCATTTACGGAACGGCGTACTGTACCGAAAATGGGAATCTGATGACGGCAAAACGTCTAGGTGGCAGTTACTACTTCCCCGATCAAGGATTTCAGATGTTCTGAAAGAAATACATAGTAGTGCGACTGGAGGACATTTTGGTGTGTTGAAAACCCTCAATAAAGTTCGGGAGCGCTTCTTCTGAAGCAAGGCGAAGGATAACGTGGAGAAGTGGTGCCATTCTTGTGACGCCTGTGCTGCTCGTAAAGGACCGAAGAAGAGAAGCAGAGGGAAGCTACATCTGTACAACGTTGGAGCTCCTTTCGAACGAATTGGGATCGACATCCTGGGTCCTCTACCAAGAACTGCTGATGGGAACAAATACATTCTTGTTTCCATCGACTACTTCACCAAATGGCCGGAAGCATATCCCATTCCAGATCAAGAGGCTACCACTGTAGCAGAGACTCTAGTCCTACATTGGATCTCGAGATACGGAACACCTTTGCAGATTCATTCCGATCAAGGGAGGAATTTCATCTCTGCTGTGTTTAAGGGCCTATGTCAAATTCTCGGAATTGAGAAAACTAGGACAACACCACTACACCCACAATCAGACGGCATGGTGGAGAGATTTAACCGCACAATCCTGAATAATCTCTCGCTTATGGTCTCCAGAAATCAACAGGATTGGGACAAGAAGCTACCTTTGTTCCTGCTGGCCTACCGCAGTGCTGTCCACGAGACTACCGGATATGCCCCATCTCAGATGCTCTTCGGACGAGAGCTAAGGCTACCTTGTGATCTCGTCTTCGGTCGTCCTCCGGATGCGCCTGCATCGCCTGAGGAGTACATCCAGGATCTCCAGGCCCGGTTGGAAGACGTTCATAACTTCGCACGAGAGCGAATCAACATCGCGGCGGAGAAGATGAAGACCCGATACGACACAAGGTCTACTGGACATGAATTCAACGAAGGCGACAGGGTTTGGTTATGGAATCCCATCCGACGGAAAGGTCTTTCACCCAAATTGCAGTCGCATTGGGATGGACCCTACAAAGTCCTTAACCGACTGACTGACGTCGCAGTGAGGATGCAAAAATCACCTAATGCGAAACCTAGAGTTGTACATTATGATCGGTTAGCCCCATACTATGGCCATAGTTCATGAGTATTACGTAAACAACCATGGTTGATAACATAAAAGTTGTAGATAATTTTTTTTTTGCTTTTAATGTTTAGTAATATTTCTTGTTATTAGTGTGTTTCCTATGCATTATTGGTTATTATTTAATGTGTGTATTTGTGAACATGTGATAGAAGTTTGGCACCCTTTCTGGGGATTGTACTGCGCGGGACGTGCAGTCCTTGGGAAGGGGGCAAAGTTACAAATCCTGTAAATAGTAATTATTGTAGGAACGTAACCTGTAAATAGGTTCCCGTAATGAATATACAACCCCTTTTCATTCGGCTAAAGTATACGACCCCCTATTTTCTTTTCTTTTCATTGATAAAATTTGATAACGGTCTACGCATTTCGAGAAGAGGTAAGAATGTTGTGGAAAATTCTTCGATGTTTATAAAAGCGTCCTGCGTGATAAAGAGTTAGTTTCGATTGAGAATTTGTTCTGAGAGTGTATTAGCTCTGTTTATTGCGAGGCATTTCGCTGTGTTGTTTTCGTATTTGGAAGTAAATACGTGTGTAAACGTTGAGTTTACGGTGTTGTGTGATAATTGCTTAATTGCTGATGAATAATTTAGCAGTTGTTGACGATATTTCCTGTACATAGTGTAAATAAATTTCCTGTGTTTTTATCAAGAACTGTGTCATCCTTTCAAGAAAGTTGGAAGTCTCACCGAATCCGTTACAGTATTCTTTAGTACTTTCTTCTATATCTAATATTAGTCCGGTCAATTTAGACAATTGAAATAACAAAAATTCCGGGAAAGCTAAATTTTTGTAGAGACCTTGGGCTTACTATTACAAATAAGGTGCCAAAAGTCCCCATCGATCCCATGTGCGCTAAAAAAGTTATTCGGGGTCAAAGGTCAAAATTTTAGGTTTTTTGGATTTTTCTCAAAAACCGTAAGTTTTATCGAAAAGTACCGCAGACCAAAGTTGTAGATCTCAAAATTCTCTATGAAAGTGGTGCTTATGATGTTTTTCTCAAAAACCAAACCTCCCCAGATATTGCGTACTCTCAAAAGACAGCCAGTCATTTACAGAATCCCCTCTGCTCGCGTGGCCTTGAATAACATCTGGCTATTCTAGTCCGTGTGGCATCGTTCACGTACCCAGAGGTGCCCAACCCACTAAGAGCAAAGGCGCACCCCCCTCATTTGCGCGGAAATCCCCCCCCCCCCAAAATCATGCCTCCCCCCAAATGAAAAATACTCCTCAAAACAATCCCCCTAAAAATTTCGATGGCGCAGTCTGGGCCATGACCCCTCCTGGGGGGGGGGCACCCCTGACGTACCTGCTTCTTTTAGAGTTAAACGTGCAGTTCGAGTGAATAAACGTATTTATCACAAGCGTCTACTGTTGTTTGTGCTGATCAATATTTAAGAAAAATGTAACAATTTCGCTTTATTTGCAATAAACTTTTGACTGAAGGTGAAACTGTTGTGCTGGGCAGTTGTGGAATGCCAACTTTAATCGATGCAAGTCTCGGGAGAAGTTATAAGAATGCTGATTATTTAAGAAGTCAAAAGTCCGTTACAATTCGCGTGAATTGCAGAAAATCATACACCCGGAAAAATTCAATCTCTGCAGCAACGTGAGGATAAAGAGGCTAGTACTTCAAAAGTAAGTCCTCCTCGTACTGTAGCGCGATTAAGTGAATTTGAATCCAACTTTTGTTTTTAAAAACACTGCTTATTTTGTGGCTGTAAAGCGGATGAGGAGGCTGAGAAGAAGAAAACGCAGAATAATGAAAGAAAAATTGATAAAGCAGCGATTAAATCATACTCAAAATTAAAACGTGTAAGAGCAGCTTTTGACACACCTCAGAACGATCTTTAACTAATTTTAAAAGGGATTCTTTGAATGTAAGTGTGGAAACTTTATAAATTTTTCTGCGATAATTCTGCGTTTTGTTCTTCTCAGCCTCTTCATCCGCTTCCTCGCCACAAAATAAGCAGTGTTTTTTACAACAAAAGCTGGATTCAGATTCACTTAATCCCGCTCTTGTTCGAGGTGGACTTACTTTTGAAGTATTGGCCATGCTCATTACGGTGGATTGAAAATATCAAAATCTGATAAACGCTAAGTAATAGCCCGGAAAAGTTGCCTTTTGTAGAGATATTTGGTTCAACAAAAGGATTTCGACCGCAAAAAATATCTTGAGGTGTCGCGCGCCTCAAAGTTGACCATAAATGCATAAAAACTGGAAAAAGTTATAATAATTTCATCAAATATCAAAATTTGAGAAATTTGATGTTATCGCTCTTAAGAGCAGGCTTTTTGTGCAGATTACACATTGCAGAAGATCATTTTAATAATAAACTGTATTTTAAAGTTCCACACATGCGTTGAGTCTTGAACTTGACCAATATAGTCAGAATTGAATAACATCGTGTTGCTCCGTACTTAGAGAAAAAAATATTAGAATGATTTGTAAAAGTTTGCTTTCATATTAATTAATTCTTACATAGATACGAAAAAAAAAGTAATAAAAGCATTTCTTATATTGATGTTACAGTGCTGCCAAAAGATATACAATTATACACTAATTATTAATGTGATTCAAAAAAACTTCAAAACCGCCGACCCTTTTTACTTTCTTCTGTATCTAATATATAGAAGAAAGTATTGGATTCGTGCAAATTTTGGAATTTCGAATTTTGACGGATTCGAACGTTTTGAGGTGTGCTGAGTCCATTTCGACTATTTTTGGAAAATGTCTCTGTGTGTGTGTGTGTGTGTGTGTGTGTGTGTGTGACCAGTTTTTTGTGGCCGCTCTACAGCAAAAACTACCGCATGAAATTGAACGAAATTTGGTACACATATGTGCCCCTATGTGAACTTGTGCCCATTGGTTTTTGGCGCAAATTCCTCCAAGGGGGGTGGAGCAATTGGACGATTTTTGAGTTACGCGTGCTTGCTATTCCTCAGGAAGTAACTGGCGGAATCAAACAAAATTTGGTCCATATGTTGCCATTAACAGGAACAGGTGCTGATTCAATTTTGGTGCCAATAATTCAAACGGGGGTTGAGCTATAGAACGTTTTTTGTCGTCAATTGTGACTGCTGTATCTCAAGAAATAATGAACGGAATGAAAGAAAAATTTATCGGCAAGTAGCCCTTAGTGGGTATAAGAGCTGATTTTATTTTGGGGTCAACAGCTAAAAAGGGGGTAGCGCAATCGCCCGTTCTTTTTTTCCATTGTGAGTGCCCTATCTCAAGAAGTAATGCTACGTTCTGGTTGAAATTTGGAATATATGTGAATCCATATGTAAACAGGCTTTGGTTCAATTTTGGCGCCAATCGCGCCAAGAGGTGCTGATTTATTTTTATTATCATTATTTTTTAGCGAATAAAAATAGCTTTATTAATGCAACAATAAGAAAGATAAATCGTAATAGATTGTCGTCTGCGTATTTCTCGTGATTTTAATTGTATGGAAATGATCGGAAATATTATCTCAATGATTTAAAATTTTTACCTGTTGCCATCTTATGTTTGTTAACAAATAAAATATTCGTAATTAATTCAAGTAAGGCTTTTAAAGTAACTTTCAATTTTCGCTCTTTGTTTTGTTTTTACAATAATTCAGACATTGGGATAGTCGTCAAGTTTTGCATGTGTAACTTTGTTTTTGTTAGGAATATTGCTTCCTCGTCAAGCATGGGGAGGGATCAGAAAAAGGAAAAATATAGAAGAAAGTTTCGTGATGGCCACAACATACTAGTTTTTAGAAATGGTTCTGTCCCTCCTCTTGGGAGGTTACGTGTGCATAGTTGTGTATGTGCGTAGACCTGTGTGTATGTACGTAGGCGTGTGAGTATGTGTGTAAAGGCGCGTGTGTGGATGTATGTGAGTGTGTATGAGCATGCGTGTGTGTAGGACATCGACGCCACCGCCACCGACCAGGAGCAGCGGCTACCGGGAGGAGTCGCGTCTGCAGAGGACGGTGGGGTTGAAAAAGGAACCAAACATTAAGGACGGTCAAATAAAAACAAATAGCAATCGTGATTGCTCAAAAGAAAAAATAAATAAATAAATAAATAAATAAATCCTGAAATTTTGAATTCAAATTATGCTTTTCGCAATCACGAGTTGCGACAGGGCCCTACTCATTGTGGGCTATTGTTTCTAGAAACAGCTCCTGTCCCCTCTAGCCTACCCACTCTCCTGGGCTGTTACGTATGTATAGTTGTGTGTGTGCGTGCAGGCGTGTGTGTATGTGTAGGCGAGCGTGCGTGCATGTGTAGGCTTGTGTGTATGCGTAGACCTGTGTGTATGCACGTAGGCGTGTGTGTATGTGTGTAAAGGCTTGTGTGTATGAGCGTGTGTGTGTGTGAGCGCGCGTGTGTGTGTAGGACATGGACGCCATCGACCAGGAGAAACGGATTCCAGGAGGCAGTGCTCGGAGCCGCGCCTGCAGAGGCCGGTGGGCCTGTTGTGCCTTGTCCAAGCTGAAAAAGGAACCAAACGCCAAGGACGGTCAAATGAAAGCAATAAGCAATCGTGATTGATCAAAAACGCATAAAAACTTTTTTACAGTGGACGCGCTCCTACTCTACGGTTTCAATATGAAGAAAACGAAATAAACAATAAACCAAATACCAGATTATCTTATACATAGATAGATAGATACTCAGATTTTATATCTATCTATCTATGTCCAAGCTTCTTCTCCCGAACGACAGTGAACTGACCATCGAACCAGGTATCGATGGATTCGTAATCCTCCCGTCTTCATGTTTGGCTATTTAACATAATCCTCCGATAATAATTAGCGGAGATATCAATTAAAAATTATTAATTATGACTCTTAGATTTCAAAATAAAATCCATATTTTTCGAAGGCTTTCCTCCATTCAAATTATTATTCAGTGCTTCAACTCAACTTTCCGGATGAACGCTTTTATTAAAATTTACAGCGTGAAGAAAATCATTGAGATGAAAGATCTGTTGCCATTTCTTTTTCTCGAATATAAAGAAATAAAATTAGGCTTTTGTTTTAAGGCTTTTCCTGTAATCAGGGTGTTTAAGTTGTTTACTTTTCGATTATTTTGCCGTAATCTGCAGCAAAATTTTGCTGTTTTTTTTTTTTTTTTTTTTTGTTCAAGCCTGATTGTTGAATACGCGTCACATGACATAACTTTCATTTTCGAGGAGGACCGTGCACGTCGTAAAGTAAATGAGTGATTTACAAGTTATTTGAGTTCTTTGAGGGTTTGTACCTGGAAAACGGATTGATGTAATTCTTGTACGACCATGTGGATAGAATCCATCCAAATATTTATCTGAGTGGTATGTTGCATTAATAGACACCCGGGCAACGCCGGGTAGTAGACTATTTTATGTAAAAAGCGGATTGTTATTGTGCATAAATATTTCCGATATAGTCTATCAGATGTAATTCAGTTTAACGTGAGTAAAGATTATAGTTGATAATGCATATATTTTCCCCTTTTGTGCTGACTGAAAATGTACTCATAACTTGTATCATTGATAACGATTATTAACGTTGATGAGGTGTTTTGGCAAAAATATGTTTTACTGGTGTTTTGCAAACCTTGCTTTACGCGCATTTATTTATTCCTTAACGCGTTAGAAACTAGTGTCAGTGTACTACAAAAGCATCAACTGGACTGCTCTTACATTTTTTAGGTAGCCCGTGCAACGCCGGGCACGCAGCTAGTTTCTCCTCTGATTTTTGCAATTTTGGAAATATTCAAACGGAAATTATCTAAAAAATGATAGAGTTTAAGTTTATTCTTTATTAGAAGTTGAAAATGAAGACATTTCTAAAAATTAAAGAAAAAAATCTACAAGAAGAAAAAAAGCAAAAAATTTTGAAAAAAAAATGTATTTCCACTTGTTTCAGTTTTACAAGGAGCACCTTTTTTTTTAATGCAAAACAATGCGAGCTTATATTTTCGCATGTCTTCAGCTCCAATTTATTACAAACTGGAATTAACGCAGATGTTTGTTTAATAGTTTACTTTTTAGCACATAAGATTTTTTTCTGAGCAATCACGATTGCTTATTGTTCTCACTTGACTGTTTTGATGTGCTATCATTATATTTTCCCGCCAGCACCACCGTCGACCGGCTCCTCACGATGCTGCTCCTCTAGCGAAAGTCGTCTCCAGGTTGCGTCCATATGCTACACACACGCGCATACATACACAACTGCATACGCACACACAAATACATACACCTGCACACATACACAAACACATACACACACACAAACACATACACACACAAACACATACACACACTCAAATACATGCATACACAAACACGCATACATACAGACACCTACACATACATGTAGACACCCACACATATACACACTCATCACACTCATGCCTGCACACAGACACAAACACATATGCCTACACGCACATACACCGCCCCCACGCACACAAACACCCATATACACAACTACCCACACACTCATACCTGCACACAGACACAAACACATATGCCTACACGCACATACCCCGCCCCCACCGCACACAAACACCCATATACACAACTACCCACACACTCATACCTGCACACAGACACAAACCACATACCTACACACAAACACACATACTCCCTACACACAAACACACATACCCCCCACACACATAAACACACATGCCTACATACTCGCGATTGCGAAAAACATAATTTGAATTCATGAGGTCAAAATTCAATTTTTTTTTTTTTTTTTTTCAAATGTGCATTTCGCCAATTCGGTATTAATTCTTTTAATGCTACGAAATTGTGGATCTTTAATATGAAACTGCACCAAGTTTGAAGGTCATTGTTGTCCTTAACATGATAGATTAACTAGGGGTGCCCACCTGGGGCTCATGACGCAGACTGCGCCATTGAAACTTTTAGTGTGTGTGGGGGGGGTTGAGGGTATTTTTCCATTTTGGAGAGGGCTGTTACATATCGGAGGCGGGGGTCTTCGCGATATTTAGGGGATGGGCAACCCTGGATTCAAGGGCGCCCATGCACAAAATTTTAAGGGGGGGGGGGCTCAAATTTTCCCATGGTTTAGCAGAATATTTTCCCTATGGAAACCGATTTCAGTACAGGTTAGAGACATTAAAATTTGATATTTTAAATAACTTATTCATTAATGGGTGGAAAAGAAATTTTTTATACATTTTTGCAATGAAAAAAGCACTAAAAGCAAAAAAGTTCTAATTTCAAAGGGGGGCTTGAGCCCCCCTTGCCCCCCCCCCCTATATGGGCGCCCTTGCCTGGATTAACGACTCATCTCGGCCATTCATTATTTTAAGTACCACGTCTTACGTATAAGATGCGGCGATTTTCTTGAAATGGCGTCACAAGTCATTTCAGCAATTTGGATATGAGACCTAAGGCAAAGGACATTTTTTTCTTGTTTTCTGTAAAAGCTTGACCACGGAGAGATGGCTGATGAGATTGAAGCAGAAATATGGTTTGTATCATTTGTAATAGGTAGAATCATTTAGAAAGCCGAGTAGTGAGAGGCGGGTTCTCGCTGATCCTATCAATCCTCATATATATAATAGCAAATGATCGAGTAACGCGCATGTTTCAACAACGAAACTGGCGCCACGGCACGGTAATTTGATAATATGTTTTGGTAATGTTTAACATGTAGGGAAAGACTTTATTGCGACAAGGCTGAACTCGATCCGGTCACTTAACTGTTTCACTGTGAGACTGTGTCATTTCAAAGGAATGAAGAGACGAAAACAATTAACTTTACCTGCTGTAGTTTAGGGTTAATCCACTGGAGTGAGGGTTAAAATTTCAACTGCCAAAATATTATCAAACAGGCAATGGCTGCGTTTAAATGTAGAAGCAATTTTCACCCGTCATACATTGACGGGCGATTTTCTAGTACTGAATAACAAACAACTTATTACAAATGATAGAAATTGATGCATCCGCTTCAAAGTCATCCACCATCTCTCCATGGTCAAGCTTTACCTCTGGTGAACTGCTTAGGGTTCATTTATCCATATTATCTTTTAAATAAAAAAATTCGATTGCATTTTAACTAGTGATGTTCCTGATATCCGTATCCGTATCCGCGGATATCCGAGGGAAAATAAAGATCTGTATCCGCATCCGTTACTTTTTTGACGCATCTTAAACGGATCTTTTCTATTCTAAAAATTCTTAAATATTTGAATAACAGACTATTAAATTCCGTTTCAGTTAGGTTTTATTCCCTCTTTAAATTATAAGGTATCATTTCCGAGACCAATTTTTACCGCCCGTCGCAAAAAGGAAGGGATACTAAGTTTTAACTAGTATGTTGTGGCCATTACGAAACTTTCTTCTATATTTTTCTTTTTTTTCTTTTCTGATCCCTCCCCATGCTTGACGAGGACGCAATATTCCCAAAAAAAAAACAAAATTACACATGCAAAAACTTGACGACCATCCCAATGTCTGAATTATTGCAAAAGCAAAGCAAAGAGCGAAAATTGAAAGTTATTTTAAAAGCCTTGCTTGAATGAATTACAAATATTTTATTTGTTAACAAACATAAGATGGCAACAGTTAAAAATTTTAAATCATTGAGATAATATTTCCTATCATTTCCATACAATTAAAATCACGAGAAATACGCAGACGACAATCTATTACGATTTATCTTTCTTATTGTTGCATTAATAAAGCTATTTTTATTCGCAAAAAAAAAAAAAAAATCAACACCTCTTGGAGCGATTGGAGTCAAAATTGAACCAAAGCCTGTTTACGTATGGATTCACATATATTCCAAATTTCAACCAGAACGTAGCATTACTTCTTGAGATAGGGTACTCACAATGGAAAAAAAGAACGGGCGATTGCGCTACCCCCTTTTTAGCTGTTGACACCAAAATAAAATCAGCTCTTATACCCACTAAGGGCTACTTGCCGATAAATTTTTCATTCATTCCGTTCATTATTTCTTGAGATACAGCAGTCACAATTGACAAAAAAACGTTCTATAGCTCAACCCCCGTTTGAGTTATTGACACCAAAATTGAATCAGCACCTGTTCCTGTTAATGGCAACATATGGACCAAATTTTGTTTGATTCCGCCAGTTACTTCCTGAGGAATAGCAAGCACGCGTAACTCAAAAAACGTCCCATTGCTCCACCCCCCTTGGAGGAATTCGCGCCAAAAACTAATGGGCACAAGTTCACATACGGGCACATATGTGTACTAAATTTCGTTCGATTTCATGCGGTAGTTTTCGTTGTAGAGCGGCCACAAAAAACTGGTCACACACAGACGTGACACACATACATACACACACACATACATACACACACTTATACATACACACACACATACATACACACACATACATACACACACACACACACAGACAGACAGACATTTTCCAAAAATGGTCGAAATGGACTCAGCACACCTCAAAACGTTCGAATCCGTCAAAATTCGAAATTCGAAAATTTGCACGAATCCAATACTTTCTTCTATATATTAGATATAGAAGAAAGTAAAAATATGTATATGTGTGGCTATTTGTGGCATCGTAGCTCCTAAACAGATAAACCGATTTTGATAGTTCATTTTTTCGTTCAAAAGGTGACTTGATCGAAAGTGTGCTTAGATTAGCCTCCTTTTTCTAGAACTTTAATGACCGGAGAGCCGGAGACAATAAAAAGCGGTTAGTCACAATTATGGTATAGTAAAAACTTACCCGCATGTTAAAAATATTGGAGCTAATTGAAAGAACGACGTTTTCTTTATTTGGAACTTCTAAGTTATATGCAGTAGGAGCTATAATCTTGTTAAGTAAGTTTTAAATGCAATTCTAAGCCTTTATACGCGTGATTGGCAGCGATTTCATAGTCGGAAAACAAGACGAAAAAGCTCAATGATTTAAAATTTCTATCTTCTGTCAGTTTATATATGTTAACAATGTGTGTTCTGACCCGCGAAATTCATCTTCATATGAGGTCGGCCCTCAGGGACATTTTTTTTTTAAATTTTTAATTTAATATTGGTTTTTGTTATGCATTTGGGATTTGTGTTATTCCTCATTTTGGTTTTTCTCACCATCCTTCAAAAAAAAAAAAAAAAAAAGGGGGGGATACTAAATTCTCTATTTACTGATTGTAAAGGTGTTCCCAGCTTTGTTATTTCGTCGGTCGGGGTAAGTTGGTTGGAATGGGTCATTTATGCTGAAATAAAATGCGAAAAATTATTTCTAGCCTGTCCAGTAACAGCTTTACACTCTTGCTCCTGTATCCTACACCTAACAAGCAAGCTAAAAATATTTTTTCACATTCTATCTAAGCATTAATGCAAAGCTGACCCATTCCTTCAAACTCTGCCTCAATTTTGACGGAGATTTCTTTAAAGAGTAAATCAGTCTCGTTTATATTTTCGCCGTAGATGACATTTTTTGAAGATACAATGCTATTACCCTGACGAAAAACCTTCCCTAACAAATTTTACACTTGGGTAGTTGATTTGGATTTTTAAAAAAAAATGGAGGTCCGTATCCGTATCTGCGGATCTTGACATTAATGATCCGGATCCGGATCCGCGGATCTACTTTTTTAACGATCCGGCACATCACTAATTTTAACTTTGCTCTTACATATGTATAAAAAAGAAGAACATTTTAAATCTACCACAGTTCTTACCTTCTTTGCAGTCGTGTCCATTGGGATGCAGAACGAATCCGTTGTGACAAGAACACTGATAACTGCCCACCGTGTTCTTGCAGATCTGCTGGCAACCCCCGTTGTTCGAAGTGCACTCATCTTGGTCTGAAAAATAGAAGCATCGATATAGAACCTCTCTTTACATGTTGGCGCAAGGGGAGATCGGTGAGCATTTGATGCAGTCTGATTGAACAGAGTAATGATTGGAGGTAAGATTTTTGCTGCAAGGAGGCTAAAAGACTTCTTAATCTAAAGCTAATGAATTATTGGAAAATAACAACGATAAAACTAAAAATTTAAAAAAAAAAACGACTGAGTCGCAAGTGTAGAGGGAAAATTAAAAATCCTTTTAAAAGCCTTATATTATTCAAATTCAATTTCAAGTATTTTATTTGCTATTAAATAGAAACTGGCAACAGATAAAAATTTTAAATCATTGCTTTTAATTTCGGCCAACAATGAATTCGGTTATCAATCGCGTGAATGAAGGCTTAGCCGTTATAAATATATGCTTTAACAAAACGTTATAATTCGAATTCTATGAAACATAGAAGTTCCAAACACATTCTATGAGACGCGGAAAGAAATTCTCTTTATTTTGGTATTAAATTTTTAAAAATTTAACAATGTTTTCACTTCAAAAATTGCGAAAAATCTTTTAGAGGTTTTTAATAAATATCTTCGTTAATTAATGTCATCCAAAGATGCAACCTAGCTAAGAACACTCTCAACTCTCCTTTCGAACAATTTCTTCTTTTTTTTTTCAAAATCGGTTCATCCGTTTAGACGCTAAAGTGCTGCAGACAGACACACAGATACACAGACAAGTCAAACTTATAACCCCTTTCCATTGTTTGTCGGAGGTTAAAAATAACTTTGCTACGAAAATCATTAAAATAATACTCTAGTAAATAATTTTGCTGCCTCTGATTCAGTACATACCGCCCTAAATGTAACTGCCACCTAGATTCTTTATTTGAAATGCAGTAGGAAAACTAATTTCCCCCCACATTACCCCCCCCCCCTCTCCCTGCCTTTCTCAAAGAAAGAAAGAAAGAATGGAACAGGAGACGTGTTTAACAATTAATTAATTTTTACTCATACCCAACTAAGTGCGACCTCTAACGATTATTGAACCAATCTGAATCCAAGAATTAAATGTATTTCTTCATAATAAAATGTAAGAAATGAAGTTACAGTCAAAAAAACATAAAGTGACAAGAAATTACAGACGTGTCTTTGACGTGTTTAGGGACTACTAGTTCCCCCCCCCCCCTCTTTTCAGGATTTTTTTTTTCATTGCGAAAATGTGTGAGTTTATAGCTTCTTAAACCATTTGAGATCCGTTTGGTTAGTGTTAGTACACCTATACAGTGTGTACCTTTTTTGCTCATCTCTGTCTAAGTACATTATTTTAAGCTTTCGTAAACACCGCCCGCATTTGCGCAATTGTATCCGCCTGCTCTCTAAAAGACAGATTTGCACAAAAGCAATAGTAGAACATGGCCCCACTAGATGGCGCTGACGCTTAACGGGCCTTGACAATTTCCGACTTTTCTGTATTAAACCGATGCAACTAGGACCCACTCATGCATTCACCAATCAATGTCAACGTTTCAAAGTTTGTTTATTTTTGATTGGACGTCGCCCATTTTGTCCGCAAGAGGCGCTGAGAGGAACCCCTGCTTCCACCAATCAATGGCAACGCAATGGAAACAGGGGTTGCCTGCAGCGCTCTCTTTGTTGCCATGAGTTTCAGCGGTTGTCACGGCGTATAAGAATTAACAGGGGCCATGAACAGAATCAAAGTTGCTGATCGTGCCACGGACGAATTCCAGACCAGTGACGAATCGAGAAATTTTTCCTAGGGGGGAGGGGGCATATGAAATTTTTCGAAATTAAAGGCCGAAAAGCGCAATTGTTTTTATGCCCTTGTGTGTTCATACATGTAATTTGTGGCCTCAAAGGGGAGGGGTCTCGACCCCACTATCACTCCCCCCCCCCCCCTCTTGGCTACGCCGCTGTTTTAGACTTCCTCACCTGTGAAGAATCTGGCCGCGAATCCGCTCTTCTGCACGGAGTTGTCCGAAATGAACTCGATCCGGAGGGCGTTCCCGTCCGACGTCAGGATCGGAGGCAGACGAGATCCGCAGAAGGTCCCCTGCTTCTTCCACTCCGAATCCGCAGACGATCGGCTCCGGACGTCCACGCTGTCGTATTCGCACTCTTGCTGCCTCGGGGAGAAGAACAAGAGATTCAGTAATCAGTAAGTTACCGCCCTATAGCCAGGGCTAAGGCAGAAATACATGAAATCCACCGCCAGCTCAGTCAATTCCAGCCGAGGACTGCAGCTTCGTGCTTATTAGCACTCATCAGCCCGGAGAGTGACTGAGCCGGAGGTGGAAAACCTCTTAAGGAAGCCAAGAGAGCCAAACAAACTGGTAGCTAATACAGAATTAGCACTGACAAGACGAGTGACCGAATCAATGGTTCGGTTCAACTCGAAGATTGAAGACAAGGCAGGTACATTCAGTACTTTCGAGGATGAACCCGTTAACACTATCATTTTTCTTGAACAAAAATTTTAGAATCTCGATTTATCATTTTTTCACGGGACTGATGGGGGAAAAACGTAATCCCCTCCAAGTCTGCAGCTCTGCCATGACTGCGGAGTCGGAGTCGGTTATTGTAATTCGGAATCCCCAGCCCTTGCTTGTAAGCAGTAATTCTATATGTTGTGATGAAAGCAAGTGAAAATTTTAATTCGAATTTCGACCCAAAAGAGTTTTGGAAATGACGATACTAAAACGTCAAAAGTGCAATTCTGTTCTTAGAATTGATCATTATTTCCACGGTGTTAACCAGGGTTGCCAGACGTCTCGGATTTCAAGGGACAGTCCCGTATTTTGAAAAATTGTCCCGCGTCCCGGGGAACTTCCATACGGGACGGCTAAAGTCCCGTATTCTAACTTATAACAACATTTTACAAAACGAGACATTTTTTTAATGGGAAAAATAAAGTAAAACAAAACATGTGAAATAACGAGCAATAAGAAAATCATGTGGCAGCAAACAAAAAAATTGTTTTCGTTTTGATTTGGTTTGTATGTTTTTGTTTTGGCGGCAGACCATGAGGAGCCGAACGGTTGCTTCTTTGCTCACTGAATAATATTATATTGGAAATATATCTCTGCGCATGCGTCATCATTCGCAATGAAAACGATTTTTATACCTTGATAGGCGACATGTTGTGGGGTTTAAGGTTTTCTTGAGATTGAATTTACAGCGACGTCTCCCAAAAATAAGTCACCCCTCCCCCACCCTTTTCACTTCTAGAAGCCTGCTATAAGCCTGTCCCGCATTTACTGTTCCTAAATCTGGCAACCCTGGTGTTAACCCAACGCATGAAGCAAGTAGAAATAAGAGCGCAGCTAAGATAGCTTGTTTTCCCAACATTAGAACTGCACTGACAGAGAAACCCGTTTTACAGAATTCATTCTCGTCAAAATTTAAAATACCGAATAAAGTTTAAGTGAGATTTTCTATCCTAACCAAGGGTCGAAGTTTAGAAGACAGTCAGTCCCATGGGGGATGCTTCTATCTCCGAGGAAAAAAGAGCATTGGTGGCTTTTTACTGCCTTAATTGGCTCTGTATTTTGAAAACTAGAGCTAATCTCTACTTTATGGAGATTTTCATACTTGGCAAGGGAAAAATACTTCGGAAATAGCTATTTTCGAGCCGGATGCATTTTTGGTATTGAGTTGTGTTATTTGTTTAAAAGACGAAACTGTATGTAATTACAAAAACATGACAATGAGGTTCGTTACTCCGAATTTTTAGGGTTGATGGCGGACAAAGGGCATAAAACTGCAAAAACTTGTGTTCAAATACAGGGTGTTTCAAAAACAATGACCCGATTTCAAAAAATCATAACTTTTCAGATTTTAACCCGTTTCATTAAACAAAGGTATCGTTAGAATGGTATTATCGTTTAACTGTACTTTGGTGAAGTACTGTCTGACCACGGATTGTATGGAAAGACAAACATCCGTTTTACAGTCGGAAATGGACGAATCTATTATTTTTAGTGATGTCAGCTTTTGCAGAAGCAGAGTCCCCATTCAAATGAGCGGTATACATGCATCAAATTTTTATTCTTCCCCCTCATTCAGATAGATTCGTCTCATCTGGACGTTTGAAAATTCTATACAATCCGTGGTTGGACAGTAATCTTAGTTTGCTTAAATGAAATGTTTTGAGAGATTCATTACTCTACTTTATAAAATCAAGTGCCCACTGTATGTACTAGGACTGTGGAGTCAGAGTCAGACTAATTAGGGGACTGAGGTGTTGGAGTCGGTGGTTGAAGACTTTAAGATTCCAAGAGTCAGAGTCTGTCATTTTCTCCCAGTCTTCAACGCTACCATTGCTGAGGAGTCAGAGTCGGAGTATGACTGATTTTGAGGTAAAGGAGTCGGAATCATAGAGAACTTTCCGGAGTCAGAGTCGGTCATTTTTGCACCTGTCCTAGAGTCTTTGAAGCTGGAGCTAGTCATTTCCCCACCAATTCTACTGCCCTAGAGTCTTCGGATTCGGAGTCGGTCATTTTCTTACCAATTTCCCTTCTTAGTCTTCAGAGTCCGAATTGGTCATTTTTCCATCAGTTCCACTGCCCTAGAGTCTTCGGATTCGGAGCTGGTCTTTTTCTCACCAATTCCACTGTCCTAGAGTTTTTGAAGTCGGAGCCGTTAATTTTCCCACTGATTTCACTGCCCTAGAGTCCTAGGAGTCGGAGCCGGTCATTTTCCCACTGTTCTCACTGCCCTAGAGTTCTCAGAGTCGGAGCCGGTCATTTCCCTACCAATTCCACTGTCCTAGAATCGTTGGAGTCGGAGCAGGTCATTTTCCCACCAATTCCTCTGAAACATAATATTCATATAACCCTGCTGAAACATAATATTAAAAAAAAAATGTAGAAAAGGGGATTTCAAAACAATCTGCTTGCACCCATCCCTTCAAAACAAACAACTCCCACAATGAAACACCCCAAACAGGTCATCCCCTCCAACATCCAAATCCCACCGTCCTTAGATCTCCGCGACACCTCAACCCGAGGAAGCATCCGCTAATGCGCTACATTAGCGGCAGGTATACACCAATGTTTGCACGCGCTGAATTTCGTGGCTAATGACCGCGTCCCCGCAAATTCAATTACCCCGAAAACTGCCCGCCATTTGTCTTAGTTAGTTATTCGGCGCGCTCTCCATAATTAAGGTAGCTGCGAGATGGGATCTCGAAGGACGCTCGTTAGCTTCAAGATTTCGGGAAGAGGAGCCCGGGAATCTGTGGACGGAAGGGTTGCGCATTTCCAGGTTTCGAATTCCGTTTGCGAGAAAGCTATTGTTGTGATGGTTTAAATAACTTGTGTCTTAAAGCTTATTGTCAGGCTCGCAATTCAGATACTTTTGTCCGTTGAAAAAAAAAATTAATAACATTTATGGTTTTGGAAGAAAGCCGAATACAGTAAGCTCCCGATTATCCGCAAATTAATAGAAAATCCGGAACTTGCGTTTTCGCAGCAAAAAGCAAATACCGATTTAAAAAAAAAAATTGTCAGAAAACTGTAAATTTAAATTGAGTTGTTTTCGTTTTATTTATTTATTGGTGCTTTCTTCGTCGTCAATAATTGTTTTCTATTGATGTTATGTTCTGTTTTGCAAAAATACACAACATTTTTGCTGTACCGTATGTATTTTTACTGTTTGTAGAAAGTATTATGCATCAATGCCGCTAAGTTTTTAAGGAAGGACAAATTTTACCTCATGTGTCCCTCATATTAGTCTTTTTGCGGTTTACCCGCGATTTTTATTATCCGCAGCACTTGTGGCCCCCAATTCCGCTGATAATCTGGAGTTTACAGTAAATGTCTTTTTTTTTCTGTTTTGTCTTTTTTTTAATTGTAACGAGCTGATGTGTGCATCACATGACGTCCTTTTACTCCAATTTTAATGTCATTTTCCCATTATTGGTAATTTTAGTGTGATACAACAGTTTACTCTCTAAATATCACCACCAGTATCCAAATTGAAACCAGATTTTAAAAAAAATATCGCTAAATTTATCGCCAATTTGGCGACAAAACTTGGCGAACGAAAGACTGGCGATACATCGCCAAGTGTTCGCCAAATTATAACACCACTTAAGTATCCGTCGAAATTAACCATGACTTCCCCCCATAAAAGGGCAAAAGACCCCTTTAGAAACACGCGAATGCAACCAAAAGGGGAGATGCACAACTAGACCCCACTAGGAGTCTACGTACCAAATTTCAACTTTCTAGGACATACCGTTCTTGAGTTATGCAACATACATACGCATATCCGCACATACATATGGACGGCACGAGAAAAGTCGTTGTAACTAACTCGGGGAATGTCAAAATGGATACTCTGGGTTTTTATACGTTCTTAGGTACTTATTTGCGTGTGGTCGGGTTGAAAACAAAAATATCATTAATTCGGGGGCGAGCAAAATGGAAAGTAAGACCAAATTTTGAGTGAAATATTTTTCGCGAATACAATACTTCCTTTTTTCGTAAAAGAAAGTAAAAATTAATGAGTAACATTCATAAATAAATCTTTCATTTAAAAAATATGGCGAGATTGGATGATGGACATGAGGAATTTAGTGTCTCTGCTCTTTTTTTAAAGATGTTAATTATTTTGAATTAATAAGCGTTCACGAAACAACAAGAGACAGGAAACAAGAAAAAATCCTAAGCGTACTTAAGTATTAGAATGAATACTTGAGTTCAAGGTTGCAGCCATTTGTTAAGCTCTCAGAAAACTCTGTATTCAGCATTATAGCTGTTCCTAGTATGTAAATATATGTACATAAAGGAACTGCTATGACGAATGCCCCCCCCCCTCCTACACACACACGGGAAAAAAGTTCTGGCTTGTGTAGAACAAGCCCTCAAGGGACAATTTTCGTCGGTTGTCGAACTGAGTAGCTGTTCCATAAATAATAAGATAAACACACCAGTAGTGGCCCTTAATAATGCTTCAGTGAAAAAATAGGATTCTAGGTTTCCCGATGGATTCAACGTGGACGTACTGGTAATACCTCCAGCACGCTTGATGCTCTTTTGAATCCATTGGAAGACCTCAAATCCATTTTTTTTTCAAATATAAACCTTGAAGTGGCTACTACTGTCGGATGCCAGAATTAAGAACAATAAATACGGGACAGGATTCTATGAGTAAGAAAAAGGGGGGGGAGGATATTTTTGACACGTCTATTCATGATAAATCTGAAAAATTCAATCGCAACAAAGCATTAAACCTCACAAAATGTCGCCTATCAAAGTATAAAAAACGTTTTCATTGCGTTTGACGACGCATGCGCAGAGATATATTTCCAACATGAGTCAATACGATTATCATAACGTAGATCGTAAAATGTGCAGAATTTGCGAAAATATTTCTCAATTGTTGAAATTATTGCTGCCATTTTTGCTCCTCCTGTAAAATTTTGCCTTTAATTGAGATCTAAAATTTTTATAAAATTTTAAAGCCGGTTATTTTTGATTTTAAAGGCTTAGCTATAGATTTGCAATTTTAATTATTTGATGGATCATTTTTCATTTTAGCGGAACTTAAAGTATTCGGAACTCCAGCGCTCGAATACGCTACCTTGCGGTGATTTACAAAACTGCAAATGAGACTAAAACATTGCCACGTTGCGTTTCACGTGTGTCTGTTGACGTAAACACAGGCAGTTTGTTCTGAGTATTTATTAACGCAATCGATGTGTCTTAGTTTGCTTTCAGCTACAGAAATTAATTCGTCCCTTAGTAGTATTCTCGAGCTTCTCAAAATAATGTTAGTTTTCATTATTTCCTTAATAATAGGTGAAAGCGAAAATTCTGGATTAACAAACTTGGATAACGTTATACAAGGTAAAAATTTTTATTGTTTTGTATGAATTTGTAAAAATATGGGGGCTTTTTTAATCTTAAATTAATTAAACTTACCATATTTTACAGCAGCATTTAGTTGGAATGGACAGTATGCAAAATATTTTCTTGAATATATTATCGTAGAACAAAATGAATAACCGAGAAAGAATTTATTTTATTCCTTTTATTCTCAGCTGAAAGGTTTCGCCAAATTTGTTTAGGGTTATAGTTTTAGTATAGTGCGAGCAAAGTAGCCTTGGCGAGATTTCGCGTTTTTAGTTAAACCATTTTTAATTTTTATCATGAGTGGAATAAAATGGTAGTAAGATTACAGAATTCGATAAGTGAAAAGAAATAATGGTCAATCAACTGAAAAGAAAACTACCACCATATATCCGTGAGAATTTTGTTGATGATTTGCATAACATGACACAATTAAATCGTAACTCAGAAATTAGAAAAATCGAAACAGAAAATTTTTAAATTAACCGATTCGGGAATTCGAGAGAAATAACTCAGCTACAAATGGAAAACAATAAGCGCTAGCCAAGCAAGGCAAAAAAGTATCATCTTCTTTCAATAACAATTTGTAATGTCATATTGAATTTTCTAGCATTAATTGTTATTCTTGTCAGGCCACAATTATTATTTAGTTTTATCAAGAATTGATAAATATCGAATTCAACATCGTGGAAATAGCTGCTTAGAACTACGAACTACGTAGTTTGCATTAATCTTTGACGTTTAGTAATGCTTCTTGAATTCTCATTTCTTTCTACGTGGGCCAGAATATCCACAAGACTTTGAAAATTAATTTAAAAAGAATAAAGCGAAAAAATCATACGTGCGAACAAAAATCACAACACTTTTAGCATTTTCTTCGTTACCATGTGCGTTTGTTTTAGTTTTTAAGTCCACCATTAGACAGTGACTTCAGTGCCCCCTATAGTTCGTTGGAGTTGCGAATTGTTTCAAGTCCCATTTGGTTAGAAATTAAATTGTTAATTCAAAACTTCAACAACCTTGTTTTGGCAACGTTTGACGAGCCCATTTGTTTTGATTTATTTGGCGAAATATTTTACAATCGCGCGGTGAAGTGATTACGCCGTGATGCTCATAAAAAATAGCGTAGTTTTTTGCTATTTTAATGTAGTTTTTTGACTTTTTATATTTTTCCCTTTGAATTTGCACGAAAATCTATCTTTATGCCAAATTTCAAGTATGTGAGACACTTGGAAGTTTGTAAACATTTTGATGAGTGAGTGAGTGAGTCAGTGTAAAAAATGACACTTTTCAGATAGTCGTAATTCCATAACTATAAGAGGTACATTCATGAAATTTAGGATTATAGGTCTGCTAGGCAGCTCTATTAGACATACAAAATTTCAAGCACGTAGATTTAATAGTTTTTGAGAAATGAGGGAGTCAAAAGTAGCTTGAAATGGTTCGTGTAAGATACACACTGGCAGATGTGTCGCCTGATTTCCGAACTTGGCTGACACACTGCCGTGTGTCTAAATAATCTCACCACGAAAATTAATTGATTTATTCTTTTACGACATAATTTTGATCTTACCTCTTTGCTTTTATATTTCCCGACGAAATGAAAACATTTCTTTTCTTTTTATTGTTTCAATAGAAACTCTTTGTTTCACCTCATTTTTTTTTCCTTCAGAGAATGCAATAAAATAATATGGCCCTAGTGACATTATAAAATGCATGCATCAAAACCACATCTCCCCCCCCCCTTTCCATAAAATAAATCCCCGGCTGCTCCTCTGATCTGCCGCACAATGAACTTTTTCATTCCTTTACACATTTTTAAGAAAATTACAAATACAACGCCTCTGCAATCTCAAAAATTTAATCAAAGTTGATGATTTCAACAAACACACCACAATATGAGCGCATGAGACGCACCTTGAAAATTTGTATTTAATAATTAAGACAGATAAACGGCCCGAAAGACTCGGGTAAAATGATAACACAGTCGCTATTTCGGCTTTGAAGCGCCATCAATATTCATTCGGCATGGCACCAGGAATTTTGCGAAGTGTGCAAGGAACGAATATTTTGTGTCAAAGTTTTCCATCGAATGGATAGTTTGATAATTTTGGAATGAAACATGTTCTTTTATCAGTTAATCTCAATTATTCCTCGGATAGCTTATTACGCCTCCTTTCGCTGGGTAATGAATTAGTTTGTTTATGTTTACGTCGTGTGTTAGTTAATGTTTTGAGAATGAAATATTTTCGGTGGAAGTAATGTTATAGGTGAAAATAAATTATGAACATAATCTGATTTACTTTTATGAATAACGAGCATCTTTTTACTTTCTTCTATATCTAATATATAGAAGAAAGTATTGGATTCGTGCAAATTTTCAAATTTCGAATTTTGACGGATTCGAACGTTTTGAGGTGTGCTGAGTCCATTTCGTCTATTTTTGGAAAATGTCTGTCTGTCTGTGTGTATGTGTGTATGTGTGTCACGTCTGTGTGTGACCAGTTTTTTGTGGCCGCTCTACAACAAAAACTACCGCATGAAATCGAACGAAATTTAGTACACGTATGTGCCCCTATGTGAACTTGTGCCCATTGGTTTTTGGCGCGAATTCCTCCAAGGGGGGTGGAGCAAAGGGACGTTTTTTGAGTTACGCGTGCTTGCTATTCCTCAGGAAGTAACTGGCGGAATCAAACAAAATTTGGTCCACCTGTTGCCCCTAACAGGAGCAGGTGTTGATTCAATTTTGGTGTCAAGAGCTTAAACGGGGGTTGAGTTATAGAACGTTTTTTGTCGTCAATTGTGACTGCTGTATCTCAAGAAATAACGAACGGAATTAAACAAAAATTTTTTGACAAGTAGCCCTTAGTGGGTATAAGAGCTGGTTTTATTTTGGTGTCAACAGCTAAAAAGGGGGGTAGCGCAATCGCCCGTTCTTTTTTTTCCACTGTGAGTGCCCTATCTCAAGAAGTAATGCTACGTTCTGGTTGAAATTTGGAATATATATGAATCTATACGTAAACAGGCTTTGGTTCAATTTTGACTCCAATCGCTCCAAGAGGTGTTGATTTTTTTTTTTTTTTTTTTGCGAATAAAAATAGTTTTATCAATGCAACAATAAGAAAGATAAATCGTAATAGATTGTCGTCTGCGTATTTCTCGTGATTTTAATTGTATGAAAATGATCGGAAATATTATCTCAATGATTTAAAATTTTTAACTGTCGCCATCTTATGTTTGTTAATAAATAAGATATTTGTAATTAATTCAAGCAAGGCTTTTAAAATAACTTTCATTTTTCGCTCTTTGCTTTGCTTTTACAATAATTCAGACATTGGGATGGTCGTCAAGTTTTTGCATGTGTAATTTTGTTTTTGTTCGGAATATTGCTTCCTCGTTAAGCATGGGGAGGGATCAGAAAAAGGAAAAATATAGAAGAAAGTTTCGTGATGGCCACAACATACTAGTTTACATTCCAAGTCGGTATATTTTACAACAAGAAAGTTAGTTATTATTTCGTAATGCTTTAATTGAAAAGGAAATTTCTTTTTGATATAGTTTAACATCGGTTACCTAAACTCCAATTAACCGAACGTTCTAATCTTTCGTTCCAATTCGAGTCCGCAAAATTGAAAACATTTGCCCAGATCTGCCAACTTTTGAAAATCCAAAATCGTAGCAGAATTTTGCAGTGGGGGAGGGGGGCGCTGCTGCAGAATAAAAACGGTAATGAATTGTCAACAGTATAAAGAACAACAAAAACAATGATACTTAACAAATTTCAAATATGATACAGAAAACATTAATACGGAATAAAAAAATTTATATTATTTACGGAATTTTTGGCAGTTTTTCTACTTTTTTGCCGAAGATTCAATGACTGGACCAGAGTCGCGATCTAAAAACCGATCCATGTTTAGTTTTCATGTTAATTTTTTTCTGAGTGTTCATAGGTTTATAAATTTGAAAGAAAACAGAAAATCGTAATTTTTGGACCCGCTTTCGTAGCGTCGTAGTTTAAAACTGTAATTCGTAGAAACTACGATTTTTTCGTAGCAGTTGGCAGCTCTGCATGTGCCAAAAGTACATGAGGATGAAGACCCAATAGATGGGGGCGGGAACTAAGGGTCACGACTGCAGTCTAGTCCGTCCCTTGCATTAAACGGGAGGAAAATTGCACACAAACCCTATTTTTTCTCCGCATTCACTACTAAATTTCATTGGAACAATTTTTCTGCACTAAAAGTGTGTATTAGAACTACAAGTGCGATTTATTTCCGAGGTACGAACGCTCTCAAAATGACAAAAACTATGGTGAAAATAGATGGCGCTTCGCGTGGCTAACATACTATTGATCTGGCAAACCTAACCTGGCAGTATTGTGAGGGCTACGCAGATCCTACTGTCAGCATATTGACGCTGCCAGGTTAAGTTTGCCCCAACTAAAGCCCCTATATATACGAGCCGGCGCATCAGCTAAAGATCAGCCATTTTGGATCGGAGCGCGTGTTTGAGTGGTTGTTTTTTCTGGCGAGTTATCGCTTTTGGTAATTTTGCACTGCAAGCGATTATCAGTTGCACGTGAATTGTTTATTAAATTAAATATTATTTTAGGCAAATTTACGAAACACGAGACTTTGCTGTGATTACCCTAGCCCCGCAACAATGAAAAATCCGATCCCAAATGGTTAAACTTAAGCTGATGCGTCGGCCTATCTATATAGCGCCTCCCCCCCCCCCCCCGTTACCGTCGCAACAGAGATAGCCCCAACTATAGGTCTATCGCGTCTTCAGCTGTGGGTGCGCAGTGAGCACGAAAACATACTTCAATCAATAGAATTTTTTTACGAAAGATGAATTTCATGCTATATGATGCTCTTTTATCTTTGGTTTACGCTTAGTTGGTAGTTCAATACAGCAGAAATTCATCGACATATGAGTAACAAGTTCGTGAAGGTTTCAAATTTTGAAGCAAGGATCTCAAGTGAAGTCATATATTTTGAAGAAAAATATTGGAAGAAATCAAGTTTCTATCTCTCGTTTCACACAAAACGTATCTCCATTCGTCGTAGTTGAACCACGTGGTTTGAGACCTGTTTTTGCATCAACGTTTCCTAAGCCAATGATTGAATTTGTTCCCTCCAGTACCAATTCCTGCTCTAGTTTAGACCTTCTTAACATCGTCGTGTGGAAGTGAGTAAATATCCAAATGCTTCAGGATGAAATCTGTAACATATAAAATCTATCATGTAGATTTTTCTTGAGATTTCTTGGAGATTTGCTAGGTACCAAATGCATCTGGATATTCAGAGTGAATCTACGATATAGGTTTAATGGAAATCATTAAGATATTACGCACACCTAGTACAACACTGCCACATCTGCAACAAGAAGTTCTGTCTAGGACTAGACGAGCCTACTTTCCCGTATACCCATACTACTTTCTAGTACCTGATCAATATTCTCAAAAATAGCTAAAATAGCAAACATTTCTAAACACATTTTTAAAAATACTTTAAGCTGACTTCTAGGAATAAAATATTCCTCACTCATCTAAAAAAAATTAGATGCGTAAAAAAAAAGAACAAATAAAATAGCAGCAACTTTTGAACAAAGCAGCTAATACACTTTTTTCCATTAAAAAATCTTTAACAGCTTTCAAAACGAAAAAATAATAATTAAAATTAATAAGCTCATTAAAATAAATACACCATGTCAAAAAAAAAATCGTTTCTTTTTCCCCTATTGCCAAAAACAATTTTTTAAATGAATTAATGCACTTACCAAAATAAATAAAAACAATAAAATGTCAACTTAAAGAAATAATTTTCGTTGTTCAAAAAAAAAAAAAAAAAAAAAAAAAATCGTATGCGCATATCTTTATGTAGAAACATAAATGACTTCAAGTTTATTTGCCGAAAACTGAATACCTAAATTAAAACTTTAGCGTAAAAATAAAAACAAGTCAGATCAACAATAATTATTTCACAGTCAAAACCCTAGCTGCGGAGTCAGAGTCAATCTCATTTTGCGGTAAAGGAATCTGAGTCGAATATCTCAGAATCGGAGTCAGTCATTTGTCATCCGTGTATAAATTTTTGCCAAAGCTACGAAGTCCGAGTCGAAGTCGGGGAGTCGGAGTCGGAGTCCAATTAATTGTCGGGCACAGGAGTCTGATTCGGAGTCAGGTGCCCCTAAATTCTCGGAGTCTGGAGTTTGGCGTCAAGAGCTATTTCCAACAAAATTTGCTTGAAAAAAATCCCCCTTCAAGTATGGAATCTACATTGACTATCAGTTTCCCCGAAGGCGCTAATGTTAAGGGATTTGAATTGTTCAAAATTGAACGGAAAAATTTTCAAATCAAAAAGATATTTTATATACAAGTTTTTCATCAAACGCTTTTTCCTACAAACTTTGTTTGAAGCAAATTCCCCTCAAAGTTCGGAATTGCCTTGAATTTCCCCGTAGGCGCTAATGTTAAGCTTCTTGAACTGTTCAAAATTGAACAAAAAATAGTTCAAATCAAAAAGTGAAATAGGGGAATGAGGTGTCCTCGCCGAGATCTTTCGAACAAAAAAAAAGTTTGTTCAAATCGGACTATTCATTCAAAAGTTATTAGGGGGGGGGGGACAAATAGACAGACCGACAGACATTTTCCCCCACCGCAATACCCTACTCTCCTATTTTTAATTTTTCGATATTTATTTAATTATTTTATTTATTTTTGACTTTTTTTTTGTTTTTCGCGATATTTTTAAGATGCATTAAGCCTTCTTTCATGCTTTTTTCTTCTTTTTCTGACTTTTACTGGGAAAGTAGGCTAAAAACTACTTCTCGAGAATAGTCAATTTGAATGTAATGCGCCTTAGCTTAAATTCTTATAGTAACACACAGACACATCTTAAAAATAACGTTAATTTTTTTTTTTCGTTTGTGGCTGTCTTGCATTTTAAAAGAACTAATAAAAATGCACCCGGTAGTGGCACAGCGAAAGGGAGTTTTAGGGGTTAAAACACCCCCAGGGATATTGGTTTTAACAAATGTATGTTCCAATGCAGTAGTTTAAACAAATGAAAGGGCTGTTTCGATCAAAAATCCTCCTTCAGAAGGTTTTTCGATCAAAAAACCAACCCCAGAAGATATTTGTGATTTTAAAAAAAATCCTCCAGAAGATATTTTTGATCCAAAAAAAAAGAAAAAACACCCTCCAGAAGGTAATTTTGATTTTAAATAAAAGGAACCCCCAGAAGGTAGCTACCCTCCAGAAGGTATTTTTGATCAAAAAACCCCCCTCCAGAAGATTTTCCTGGCTGCGCTAGTGAACCCGGACATGTATATAAATCAAAATCAATAATTTTTGACTTGGTGGTGCTGTTGTATTCAGTGTGTAGTTTGTTGCATGCCAAACATGGATATGAACAATTAGAATGTTTTGGAGACAGTTTGGGATACTCACATTGGTTCCCTCCAGATCGAAGTGCGTGAAATTGAGCGTGATACGAAAGTGGGGCGGAGCCATGATTTCCCAAATGCACTGCTTGTTCGAAGGGTAGAGGTCGGGGAATGAAGGACTCGTGATGGACCCACGTTCCGCTCGCAAAACACCTCCACAGGCATCTAAAAATAATAGGAAGAAATCCATTACCGTGCATGAAAAATATCCGAAACTATTCACTTACTAGAAAATTGCCCGTTAAGGTATGACGGGTAAAAATTGCTTCTACATTTGAACGCAGCCATTGCCTGTTTGGTGATAGTTTGATGCTTGAAATTTTAACCCTGACTCTAGTGGATTAACCTCAAACTACAGCAGGTAGAGTTAATTGTTTTCGTCTTTTCATTCCCTTGAAATGACACAGTCTCACAGCAAAACAGTTAAGTGACCGGATCGAGTTCAGCCTTGTCGACATAAAGTCTTTCCCTGCATGTTAAACATTACCAAAATATATTATCAAATTACCATGCCGTAGCGCCAGTTTCGTTGTTGAAACATGTGCGTTACTCGATCATTGGCTATTTTATATATATATATATATATATATATATATATATATATATATATATATATATATATATGAGGATGAAAAATACAACCTGATTTATCAAACTTATAGAGAAAGTGATAAATTTTTGAGAAATCACGAATTGCCTAGTTTTTACTTGACCCTTGAATAACGTCCGCATCCATTGATTATTATTTTTCTATGCTTATAATGCAGGCGTCCATGTTCTCGATTTAACACAATCTTTTTTACGTGGAAGCAACATCAAGCACAAAACTTCCAGCGTCCAGCCCCTGGCATTCATTTGAATTTTGAAGTCTTGAATTCAAATTATGGTTGCGATAAAAGTCATTAGTAGAAAGAAGAAATCCAACGAGTAGCGTCCAATCGCCATTCGTGATTGCGTAAAATATAATTTGAATTCAAGATCTCAAAATTCAAACTAATTTTTCTCATTTTCTTTCCTTCTTCTCTTTTCCTTCCCCCTTCCCTTCTCCCCTTCTCTTTTCTTTTTCTTGATAACGCCGCACTTACGTACTTTTTTTATCAACCCACACATACATGACAGCCTTTTTACACAGGAAATAGCTCAGCAATTAATAAAAAAGGGTTTGTATAAAAAACGCTAGGCTTTAAATTTACTTATAAAACGATTATCAAATCAAAACAAACATATTTTTTTCCAAGGCTTTGTAATTGCATACTCAAAGAGGAAATTTTTCGAGGGGTGCAACAAGTAATAATGTTGTACCCTGCCGTGTGAATTACGTTGTATAAAATATGTATACGTACATTATACATAAATACGTCAATGCCGAAGATTTTACCATGAAAAGTCTGTAATGTTTATGATTTATAGCACTCCATTATAAAGAACCCAAAGTTTCAATGTACATCAAATGGAAATGCAACCTTGCGAAACCCAAAAATCTACAGCTGAGCTCAAAATGAGACATTGCTTTTTTAAGCTTCACTCTTTTTAATATCATTTTTTAAGATTTTTTTCAAACGTATTTCCCATTCACAACTTGGTACCTCCGAGCCAGAAGGACGTAAGTCACATTATGATAATTTTACAGGGTAGAGGTAAAAACATTTTTCTGGCGAGACGTGCGATCGTTTAACCCTGGTAAAAAATGAAAAGGATTTTTTTTTTCTAGAATGGGGGTTTTTTTTTTTCTGAAAGAGCATGCTTAAAAACATAGGATCTGAGCATTTTTAAAATAATTTGTTTGAGTTTAATATTTTTAAAAAAATACTTGAACCGGCTCGCTTTCAATGTTTACGCTTCTGTCGTGTGACATCACAAATGATGAAATGCCATTCAATGTTGCCATTCAAAGAGCGAAATAGTTGATTCGCATCTTTACTCACGTGTATTGGCAACGATAGGGTTAATAGCAAGCGTAGAGCGCAATTTTAACTCGATTCTTGATTATCATAACGTGGGAACGTAGTAGAAAGATGCGCCAAATTGCATCATTTGTGACGTCATCAAGACCACGCCTTGTTTGAAAAATCGGACACTTGAAAAAATTAATTAAAAAAAACTGTTGGGAAAATGAAAGTATTTTCTGGGTCCATGTAATTTTTTTTGCTCATTCTATCCATTTCAATGACTAAAAGCAGTACTTTTGACTGAAGGAAACCACCCCATTACGTTCACATGGCTCGATGCGGAATAGGCTGCAACATACAATGCACTAATAAATGGAAAATTGAAAATTTTGAACATAAGTCAGTCTGGCTCTGAGGTACAGAACTCGCCATAAAATATTGCATACAGTTAAATTATGTTACAAAAGTATAATTTTGATTAAAAAATTCAGACACGACTTTAGTTCTTAGTATGTCAGAATAAATCTTTTCACAAAAGAAATCTGTTAAAAAAATAATTTGAATTTTGACATCTTGAATTCAAATTATGTTTTTCGCAATCACGAGTGTGTGTAATGTAGGCGTGTGTGTTTGTGTGTGTGGGGGGGTATGTGTGTTTGTGTGCAGGGGGTATGTGTATGTGTGTAATGGGTATGTAGGCATATGTGTTTGTGTCTGTATGCTGGCAAAAGTGTGTGGTTAGTTGTGTGTATGAATGTGTGTGTGTAGGCATGAATGTGTGGATAGTTGTGTGTATGTGTGTGTATGTGTGTGTATGTTTTTGTGTGTGCATGTGTTTGTGTGTGTATGTTTTTGTGTGTATGTGTAGGTGTATGTATGTATGCGTGTGTGTATGTGTTTGTGTATGTGTGTGTGTGCATGTGTTTGTGTATGTATGTGTTTGTGTGTGTGTGTAGGTGCGTGTATGTATGCATGTAAGTGTAGGATATTGACGCCACCTGGAGACGGCTTTCGCTAGAGAAGCAGCATCGTGAGGAGCCGGTCGACGGTGATGGTGTGGAGGGTGGCGGTGGGAAAATAAAATGATAGCACGTCAAAAAAAGTCAAATGAAAGCAATAAGCAATCGTGATTGCTCAAAAATAATAATTAAAAAAATTCTTCACAAATGTTTGACCTTTCTTAAACATAAGAAGTGTCTGCAGAAATATATTTCTTCTTTCTGTTTTGAACAAATCCAAAATCTTCCAATATTCCGAGAGCCACCACACAATGAGAGAGGATGCATGCAAAAAAGCAACGCCGCAAAATTCGGATTTTCTGCGGACGGAAGCATTTATTCCTGAAGCAAGTTGACCAAGACAAATGATCGAAAGTTCCCGCCGAGAATTCCCTTTCCTAAAATAGACATCCAACGATTTTCGAGACTCCATATTTTATGACCCGTGGCAGAGAAGCGATTCTTTTGAGGATGAGGAACGAAAATGCATTCCATTGTGCTCCGCTCGGGCTTGGAATGGCGGGAACAAATTTTGGCAGAAAGGAAAGAAGTTTCTCAAAATCGATTTTTAACAAACTTTTGTGAGTTGGACCAGTTCCCTTGTTTTGCGGGCGGACAATGGTAATCCGTAAAAGTTTTCGAGAAGTTTTAACTCTAGAAGACACAGCAGTATTAAAGTTTATATTTTGTATGAAGTGTACAGCCTGATTTCAAAACTTCTTTAAGGATGCGAAACGTTAAAAACGAATAACTTAATTGAGAAGAGACTTAGAAATTTGAGTGGTTATTTGACATTTTTTAATCAAAACTATCATTATTATCATCATTATTATTACCTTCATTACTTAAAATATTATTATTATTCGTACTATTATTATTATCATCATCATTAACATGATTATTTATAACATTGTTTATATTATTGTAAACGCGATTAATATTATAAATACTATTATCCTTTTTATCATCATTATTACTTTCTTCTATATCTAATATATAGAAGAAAGTATTGGATTCGTGCAAATTTTCGAATTTCGAATTTTGACGGATTCGAACGTTTTGAGGTGTGCTGAGTCCATTTCGACCATTTTTGGAAAATGTCTGTCTGTCTCTGTGTGTGTGTGTGTGTATGTATGTATGTGTGTGTGTATGTATGTGTGTCACGTCTGTGTGTGACCAGTTTTTTGTGGCCGCTCTACAACAAAAACTACCGCATGAAATCGAACGAAATTTAGTACACATATGTGCCCCTATGTGAACTTGTGCCCATTAGTTTTTGGCGCGAATTCCTCCAAGGGGGGTGGAGCAATGGGACGTTTTTCGAGTTACGCGTGCTTGCTATTCCTCAGGAAGTTACTGGCGGAATCAAACAAAATTTGGTCCATATGTTGGTATTAACAGGAACAGGTGCTGATTCAATTTTGGTGTCAATAACTCAAACGGGGGTTGAGCTGTAGAACGTTTTTTGTCGTCAATTGTGACTGCTGTATCTCAAGAAATAATGAACGGAATGAAAGAAAAATTTATCGGCAAGTAGCCCTTAGTGGGTATAAGAACTGATTTTAGTTTTGTGTCAACAGCTAAAAGGGGGGTAGCGCAATCACCCGTTCTTTTTTTCCATTTTGAGTGCCCTATCTCAAGAAGTAATGCTACGTTCTGGTTGAAATTTGGAATATATGTGAATCCATATGTAAACAGGCTTTGGTTCTATTTTGACGCCGATCGCTCCAAGAGGTGTTGATTTTTTTTTTTTTTTTTTGCGAATAAAAATATTTTTTATAATGCAACAATAAGAAAGATAAATCGTAATAGATTGTCGTCTGCGTATTTCTCGTGATTTTAATTGTATGGAAATGATAGGAAATATTATCTCAATGATTTAAAATTTTTAGCTGTTGCCATCTTATGTTTGTTAACAAATAAAATATTTGTAATTCATTCAAGCAAGGCTTTTAAAATAACTTTCAATTTTCGCTCTTTGCTTTGCTTTTGCAATAATTCAGACATTGGGATATTCGTCAAGTTTTTGCATGTGTAATTTTGTTTTTGTTGGGAATATTGCTTCCTCGTCAAGCATGGGGATGGATCAGAAAAAGGAAAAATATAGACGAAAGTTTCGTGATGGCCACAACATACTAGTTTTTACTATCACCATCATTATTATCATTATCATTACTATTATAAATAATATTATCATTAGTATTATAATTGTTATCATCATCATTATTATCATCATTTAATTATACTTTACTAAAATTAGCATTTTTATTATTATTACTAGTGGAACCCACACGGTTTTGCCCGTAATAGAAAATTAAAAGGTCTTTTGGTTCGCCTGTATATTTACAAATAATGTATAGTGAATTTTCTCGCCAATTGACTTGTGCCCATGTTACGGTTCCACGTTATGATAATTTCGTCATTTGCTCGTCCATCTTATGAGACTTTTGTCCCTAAAATTGGAATAGAAAAAGAACCACATCGAATTTTCGAAAAATTGCTTCGAGGTGCACACCCCCATGGTACAAACTAACTTCGTGCCAAATTTCATGAAAATCGGCTGAACGGTCTAGGCGCTATGCGCGTCACAGAGATCCTGACAGACAGAGATCCCGACAGACAGAGATCCTGACAGAGGGACATTCAGCTTTATTATTAGTAAAGAAAAGATAAAGAAGATAAAGATAAACACTGTCACTATTATTATTAGTATTATTATTATTCACACATTATCAATTAGCAATATTGGCATTTTTATTCTTATTAGCATTATTATTATTGAATTATCGTTATATTATTATTGCAAATATTATTATTTTTATTAAAACTGATATCATTTTTTTAAATTTGACATTTTTTTGCAGGTATATCATCAAACAGTTATTGCAGTTGCAAATTTTTATTTTAGTCATTGTTTTATCATTATTATTGTTTACTGAAAAATTACCCGTCATGGTATGATGGGTGCAAATTGTTTCTTTATTAGAAAGATTTCTCTTAAAATTTCAAGTGTCCAAATAGATACATATGAGTCAGTGAGAAGCAAAGGGATGTAAGTGACAAAATTAAAAATTTGGAGATAGCCAGTACAGTAGAGATAGTAGGTGGACCTCTCCTCTGTTTTGGGGCTCTTTTCTTATGTAAATCGTTTGAAAGCTTATAAAAAAAATTACCCCCACACACAAACATACCTGTCCCATTTTTTTTTTAAATGGGTTAACACTCTTTTAACCCAAAAATCTGAAATTGTTAAGAACTTAATGCCAACTTCTATGCATTTTAATATAGAAGAAAGTAAATAATGAGCATCCGGTAAAAATAAGGAAAATAAAAGTGAAAGTGGAATAAAATTGGAGCGTACCTTCGCACCTTTTTCCATCCGAGTGCAGTTCGAACCCAATCTCGCATTCGCAGCGGTATCCTCCGACGGTATTCACACATTTTTGTTCGCAACCGTGACTTGAACTTGAGCATTCGTCAACCTCTGCAAAGGAAAGACAAGTATAAAAGCCAATTACACTAGTGACGTAGCAAAAAACTCTTCAAGGTGGGGTATCCAGTACAAAAACTATCAACTATAATACTAGGAAATGTAGTAATAGAACCAGTAATAATATGATTTTAACTTTATATTGAGTCATCAGTTCGCAGAGAAGGGGGAGTTTTGGGGGAAAAAGCACCCCCCTCCCAGAGACACTGGTTTTAACATAAATGTATATTCTAAACCAGTAGTTGAAACATACGAGGGGGGACCTAAAAGTAACCGGATTTTTGTTTTAAAATATTTATATATTAGTTTATTCACAAAATTTCTTTTGTCTCTTTCAGAGTATTCACCCTTAGATGAAATACACTTGTTGATTCTTTTTTTCCATTGTTATAAGCTCCCCTGGAACTCTTTAGCTTTGACCATGTTCAGTGCCCGTTGCGAAGCAGTTTTTACAGCCCCTACATCATCAAAACGCTTCGATTTCATTCGATCATCATTTTTTTAATCCTTGGGAACAGAAAAAAATCACAGCGGGAAAGGTCTGGCGAATACGGGGGTCGAGGAACGACTGGCCACCCCTGAGAGGCCAAGTAGCGATTTATAGTGAAGGCTAAGTGTACGGGAACGTTATCATGGTGAAGGAACCATTCTTCTGTCTTGTTTCTTCTAAAGTTTCGTCAATCGTAAAACGACGACTCTCGTTGATTTTTTTTGGCGTATTTTGTCAACGTGTTCATCATTTCGAGACGTTGAAGGGTGCTGAGAGCGAGCATGATCTTCAACATTCATACTACCACGTTTAAAGTGCCCAAACCCCTCGAAAACTTGTGTACGGCTGATAGCATCGTTGTTGAATGCTTGTTCAAGCATTTGGTAAGCTATTCTGTTGCCGACTTTTAGTGCAGGAAGCAAAATTTCAAGCTATCAGTTTGTTCTTTTAAATCTGACATAATGAGTTCGCAGGTGGAAAGAAACAGCACCTGAGAAAACCAATCCTACGATCAGACGGTATCAGTTAAACTGACACCACTTGTACAGCTGGTTTGTGAAGGTCTCTACTTGAGCCATCTAGCTGGTGAAAACTCTACTACATCTAGGATTGGCATCGCACCATTAGTCCGGTTTCTTTTGGGTCCCCCCTCGTATGAAGAGACTTTTTGATCAAGAAACCTCCTCCAGAAGGTATTTTTGATTGAGAAACATCCTCCAGAAGGTATTTTTGATCAAAAACCCAACTCCAGAAGGTATTTTTGATCAAGAAAGGTATTTTTTCTTAAAACCCCAACATCAAAGGGTATTTTTGATCAAGACCCCCCCCCCCCCCCCAGAAGGTATTTTTGATCAAAAAAGTCCTTCCAGAAGGTTTTTCTGGCTGCGCTAGTGACAGCCATACATGCAAAAAAAAAAAAAAAAAAAAAAAATTGATAGCGTGATGACGAAAGTACTATATACAGAAGGGAATAACTTTGGTTTTAAGCATTGGAGTTTAATTTTGAGTTTCATGGGGGTAGCGGCGGATTTTACCATGTCGCAAATGCGAGGGGTCCTCACGAGATCAAGGCCCCCTAAGAGGATCATAATACCTGTTGATCAAACTTTTTATTTTAAGTGATGGACTATGGGGCTCCTAAAAATACAACGCGACAGGCCCGCAAACCTGTAAATCCATCACTGTAAGGGAGGAATCTGGACACGGAGACCTACCCATTTCCCACACCACTGAATAAAACTGAAAGTCATAAAAAATCGTCTTCATGTTCCGCATAGGTTTGCTTAAACATGTAGCTACATGAATGTTCAATCGCTTCTTGCTTTCTGGAAAAATTAGACATTAATAAAACGAACCATATTTCTGCTATTGCTGTATTGATGTACATCATTTTACACGTATCTCAATTTAACACTTTGAATCTTCATCAAATGAGCTAATTAATGTGATTGAGTTACTTGTGCCTCAAATGTGTGATTATGGCCGTTTCCATGGACACTTTCGACCTGCTTTTCACCGCATTCCGGTTATTAGCGGGTTTTATGTGGAACTTTTCTACTCCTGCTAGCTTCTGGAGTGAAAGCGGTGTTCTTACCCAGAATGCATTACGCGAAACAAGTTCGTCTACTAGCCGCTAAGGATGCTGGGTAAAAACCGCTTTCTCTGGTATAATGGGAGAACCTCTTTTTACATGGAAACGGGGAATTTTTCAATCGTTTTTTTTTTTGTGGAACCAGAGTGGGGATTTACCGGGTCGAAAAGTGTGTTGTGAACGCGGCTATTGAGCAGAGTGCAATACCGACAAATAATGCAAGGAAGGAGAAAGCAATTTTAGGAGGTACACCTAGTTCACAGTTGGATAATTGTTTACTTTTTTTTTTTTTTTTTGGTAATAAAGAAAGTTGACGATTTTTTTTGGGGGATCATTTTTTGTATTCATTACCATTATTGAGACTTTTAATAACATGATTCTGATGAAATAGTACAATCTGAATACGGATCTGATTATTAATTAATAACTAGTGGTACCCGCACGGCTTTGCCCGTAGTAGAAAATGAAAAGGTCATTTGGTTCGCCTCCATCTTTACAAATATTGGATAATGATTCTCACGCCAATTTGCTATATTCATTCGCTTGCCCATGTTACGGTTCCACGTTATGATAATTTCGTAATTTATCATAACGTGGAACCGTATGCCACGTTGTTATGATTTGCTCGATAAAATTTTCTTAAAACTGGAATAGAAAAAGAACAAAATCGAATTTTCGAAAAATCTCTTCGAGGTGCACACCCCCATGCTACAAACTAACTTTTTACCAAGTTTCATGAAAATCGGCCAAACGGTCTAGGCGCTATGCGCGTCACAGAGATCCAGACAGAAATCCAGACAGACTTTCAGCTTTATTATTAGTAGAGATCATATCCGTAATCAAATTAATTATCTGACGTATTATTCTGATTACGGATGTTAGTGTTCCCTGCAACTACGACATCGTGAAAATGGTTCCGTAAGAGAGTCAAGATTAACGCTGCTCTATATTTCAGATAAATAGGACAAATAATAATTCCACCATATTTATTTTATTAAATAGTGCACGTAAATTCATTTATGGAGACGTTGAATAAGTGAGAAAGAGGACGTTGAATGTTGGGGGAGGGCAATTGAGTAGATGCTAATATGATCAAACATAAAAAAAAATTAGTGGATTAAAAAAAAAATAAGGAATGGCTGCTTTATTTTTAACTGCTTTCATTTTACTGTGAAAATCTGTAGATTGAGATATGCTCATTACTGTTTAAGTTATCTTTCGTTTTGAACAGGGCTGTGGAGTCGGAGCCTGTCATTTTCCCTCTAAGTCCGCAACTCTGACAGTGATTGCAGAGTCGGAGTTGGACTGGTTTTGGGGTAAACGAGTTGGAGTCAGAGTCAAAGGCTCTAAAATTCCCGGAGTCGGAGCCGAAGTCGATCATTTTCCCTCGATTCCGCAGCCCTGGTTTTGAAAGCTAAAAACGTTGCTACATATCTATTTTTACTTTCTTCTATATCTAATACATAGAAGAAAGTATTGGATTCGTGCAAATTTTCGAATTTCGAATTTTGACGGATTCGAACGTTTTGAGGTGTGCTGAGTCCATTTCGACTATTTTTGGAAAATGTCTGTTTGTCTGTGTGTGTGTATGTATGTGTGTGTGTGTGTGTCACGTCTGTGTGTGACCAGTTTTTTGTGGCCGCTCTACAGCAAAAACTACCGCATGAAATCGAACGAAATTTGGTACACATATGTGACCCTATGTGAACTTGTGCCCATTGGTTTTTGGCGCGAATTCCTCCAAGGGGGGGTGGAGCAATGGGACGTTTTTTGAGTTATGCGTGATTGCTATTCCTCAGGAAGTAACTGGCGGAATCAAACAAAATTTGGTCCATATGTTGCTCCTAACTGGAGCAGGTGCTGATTCAATTTTGGTGTCAATAACTCAAACGGGGGTTGAGCTATAGAACGTTTTTTGTCGTCAATTGTGACTGCTGTATCTCAAGAAATAATGAACGGAATAAAAGAAAAATTTATCGGCAAGTAGTCCTTAGTGGGTATAAGAGCTGATTTTATTTTGGTGTCAACAGCTAAAAAGGGGGTAGCGCAATCGCCCGTTCTTTTTTTCCATTGTGAGTGCCCTATCTCAAGAAGTAATGCTACGTTCTGGTTGAAATTTGGAATATATGTGAATCCATATGTAAACAGGCTTTGGTTCAATTTTGACGCCAATCGCTCCACGAGGTGTTGATTTTTTTTTTTTTTTTTTTTGCGAATAAAAATAGTTTTATTAATGCAACAATAAGAAAGATAAATCGTAATAGATTGTCGTCTGCGTATTTCTCGTGATTTTAATTGAATGGAAATGATCGGAAATATTATCTCAATGATTTAAAATTTTTAACTGTTGCCATCTTATGTTTGTTAACAAATAAAATATTTGTAATTAATTCAAGCAAGGCTTTTAAAATAACTTTCAATTTTCGCTGTTTGCTTTGCTTTTGCAATAATTCAGACATTGGGATGGTTGTCAAGTTTTTGCATGTGTAATTTTGTTTTTGTTGGGAATATTGCTTCCTCGTCAAGCATGGGGAGGGATCAGAAAAAAAAAGAAAAATATAGAAGAAAGTTTCGTGATGGCCACAACATACTAGTTTGTATTGTACTTATTCAAAATTCCCCACAATTTTTTCCTCTCTCGCATCTTTCTGTTCCGAACTGAAAGACCACTTTATCAGTACTCCTTACAACTTTATCAGTATTAGTTATAGCTTATTGAAAGGAGAATAACTTATATTTGCCGCCTTCGCTCCTGGTTCGAAATCAGACGACCTACAATTTATTTCACATGAGTGGGAGCTCCGGTATGCCATCGTCGTCGAACCAGGATTAGAGTTCATCTGGAGTACCACATGAGTTGAGTCAATTTGTGAAAAATATTAGATAGACTCAAAGCATTTTAGTAAAAAGACTTTTCGAAGTTTATTTCCGTTGGGAAGGAGGAGAATAAGAGAGGATAATTGGATTGTGATTTTTTTAAGGAATTCACAGTGATCATTTTATCAAATCATGTTTTTAAATAAGTTTTCCTTAATGGATGCCAATATTTGCTACAATACTATGGCTTGGGACAAAGAATGACAAATCTACAGGTCTACGGACAAAAACAGTCATTCAATGCATTTAAGTGTTTAACTGCTTTTTGAAGGGATCTTAATTGCATTTTTTTTTTTTTTTAGCATTACTACTTTTCTTAAAGTTTTTCAACGTGAAATTCCGAACGATAGTACAACATTTTTTTTTAGATTAAAAACGAACTTGCAGAATGAGTTGGAACAAAAGTTAGTGGCCGATTTTGGGCTCCAGGAGCACATATAAAATGGCGCCATTGAGGCGTTACATTCTCTTCCAAAAACATAAACTCTTCCCCCGCGTAAAAACGTGCTCATAAGATTTTTGCCCATGCCGCGTGGATTTTTCCACGATTCATTTTACATAGTGCGTAGCGACTAAGCCTTAAGGGCCACTATTTTTATTCCGTTCTTCCTTTCTCTCAACAACAAGCTTCAATTTTACTTTTTAATCTGGAAAACGCATAAAGGTTTCTTAAAATAATTTCCCTCTTGGACAAGAAAACGACAATGGTCTTAGAACACTAAGTTGTTGTGACATTACCTCTGACGAACTTTGCAGAGAATCCTATCTTGAGGACAGAGCTGTCGGATACGAAACGCACCAGCATCTTGTGGCCGGTGGACCTGACCTCTGGTGGAATCTTGTAGCCACACAGCCTGGCCAATAAGGGACTGTGCAATTCCAAACCATCACGGATTTCTACGAAGTCATACGCGCAGTTGTCATGATACTCTACCTAAAAGAAAAAATAGATTTTTGAATCACTGGTTTGAGAACATCATCATCAAGGTTTACGCTGAAAGTCTGTTCCAGCTTCTTGGTCCAACCACGGTTTTCAGGACCTGTTACGGTCTCGCCTATACCTTTTGTCTTGTATTAGACGGCAACTCTAAAAATTCTCTCTCATTTCATGCGTCGGATACGACCTTTCCAGGAAATGCGGTATTGGTTAATTCATCCATAGATGCTAAAAACCTTCAATTCATATCTTCATTCTTTATTTCGTCCATAAGTGTGCAGCCCTGTAGAGATCCCAGGCATAGGCGTAACCAGAATTCCAGGAGCGAGCATAGGCGCAACAAGATAGTGGTTTTCGGATGCCCCCCCCCCTTCATCCGCCCTAGTACGGACCTAGGAAGTTGCTTAAAATTATAGTCTTCCTCTCCCCCTTAAAAAACATTTTATGCTATTCTTGTTCAGATAAGAGCAGAAAAGCGGTTATGTGCCTCTCCCCCAGAATTTTTTAGAAATTGAAGTTCCATTATCATAATCGAAAGTGATGTCCCATCCTAGATACGTGTAATGTAGTTCTTGTTCAATAATTTTAGGATTGAAAACTGAAAGACAATTATTCTTTACTATGGAGGATATAGTCTCAGTTTAGGTTATCGTAAACAAGGGAAAGAGGTAAGCAAATTGCATAACCGCATCTGTAGGAAAGTTTTAAACTAAATCATTGCTGAATGACGAGTAGGCAGAACTTTCAGAGAATTCTTGCGTGTTTTCAAACAACAGTGTAGATGTCATCATTGTTTTCAGGTGGCATTGAGAAAAACTTTTTTCATCGAAGTTTAGCGATCATAATGTTTTCTCTCCGGCAGATGTACAAAATTTTTCCTCTGCATTTATTTGTTACATGAAATTTTACTGAAAGCATTTGGTTATGGATTTCACCTTCTCCTTCATTTTTGCTGCACCAGTTTGATGATCCATGTTACCCCATACATATTACACTCATGATTGATTGGTTACAATGAGCTTACAAAATATTATCAAAACACATTTCATTTTGATATAAATTGTGTTCTTTTGTTAGTGCTACCTGTCATCTAGGCAGTGACATCGCTACGGGGGGGGGGGCGATCCGCCCCTGCTGTCCCCCGTGGAGGGGGGGGGGTGACACCCAAAGTGGAATTGCAAGTTTTTGTAAAATATGAAGCTAACATGCATTTTTAAGACTACAAGTTTGAAATTTTTCCGGAGGGTGAACCCTCGGACCTCCCCTTTTATTTCTTTTTTGTACATTAGCCCACTTAAAATTTCGTTATAACACAAATGTAGTTGTTTCTGAATATTGCATGAATTTCATGTTTTCAGGTGTACAATCTTTTTTTCTTTTGCGTTTGTAAGGGGGGGGGGATGACACCACAAATTACGCTTCGGGTGTGACCCATGTTAAAACGCCACTGCTTCTAGGTGTATTCTTCCGTAGATCGTCGAGTCGAACGTTGATTTTACATTTGATAGCATTCTATCAGTTTTTCAACCAGTGTTAAACATCTTCAGGACATTTTGTTGTGTCTTTTGTTGTGTACAAATACAGGTCCTGTCTGACTTTCACGAGAAAAGCTCCCGCCGTCAAGTCTGAGCCCGTCTACTGCCATAGAAACGGACTTCGTTCATTTCCTGCAAGGGTTAACAGGAAGGCTTTTCGGCGCCATTTCGCCACTCGTCTGCTCGCCTTTATGTAGTCGTACGGGTTTTTCCAACATGAAGCTTCCCTTGGAAAAATGAGACGCGCTTCGTTACTATAGCAATAGACAGGCGCAGACATTTCGGTGGTGACTTTTCTCATGATGGTCGGATAGTATCTCATTTCAAAAAAAAAAAAAAAAAAATCTGTATAGAACTGAACTCATTCATTAGGATACTTTTTGTGATAGTTTAGTTCCAGCGAAGTTACCTCAAATGCCTGGAACGTGAGCGCCACCTGACTTCCGGGGGTCACAGATATTCTCCAGATACACTCTTTGTTCGCCCTGTATTCATCGGGATAGTTCGGGCTCTGGAGTGTACCTTCAGACTGTTCTAAGATCCCTCCGCAAAGAGCTGGAAAAATATAAAGTAATTTTTAATTTGTAACACATTAAAAATCATTGTAGTACAGTTGATTCAAGCTTGGACTAAAAATTAGATAACTCTTACTCCAGTTGGGTCAAACCTAACCTGGCAGCGTTGTAATGCTGTGATTGAGATCTGAGTAGCCTGCAGAATGCTGCCAGGTTAGGTTTGTCCCAACTACAGCAAACCTTTTAGTGGCAAGAGTAAGCGTCATCAGTATTACACTGCATACCAACTTCAGTACACTCAGCCTTGCCCTGTACACTCAGTCTTGCCACCAAAAGAGTCAAAAAATAAATTTAGTAAATGTCAAGAATAAATATCTTTGCTATAAGCTGTCATTGAAGCACTTTTTTCTTCTTCTATTAATAGCTAACTGAAACATTCTCACCCCTCGTATTTGATGCAAGCTTGTACTACAGCAAAAGCGAATATACTTACAGGTGAGCTTGTCTACTTATCATATAAAATATATCACAATGTGTCCTATATTTTTGAAATAGTGCACATGAAGTATACTATCATTGAGCCAACTCAAACAAAATGCGAAATTTCATCAAGTTAATTAATCAATTTCATATTATTTGAGTCATGTTATTTTGAGTTAAGAGACAGGATAGAGATAATAATTATACGCAATCTGACTGTACATACGTACAGACATCTCGTTAAAATTCCTTAAATGAGCTTGTAAGCAATCAAAATTAATTATTTCTGTTGCTCGTACTGTCTTACGTACAAGCATCAAGAAAAAAGCTGGCCAGGGATAATTCACTGTTTAACAAGAGAGAAATTGAGGTTTTAATTAAGGTGATAAATGTTTCGTAATGTTACAATGTTTCTTTTGTTTTTTAAAAAGAAATGAACGTATTTAAGATTTAACATTTCTGTTGGAAAACCAAAAGTCAATCTATATATATAAAAATGGATGTTGGTAAATTTGTTGGTTAATTTGTTTCCTAAGTCTCAGAAACTATCCGGCAGATTTGACTGAAACTTTCACCGTTAGTTCTTTTTGGTACTGGGAAGGTTTATAGACCAGTTCGGAAAAAATTTTATTGATAGTTTCTTTTTTATTCCAATTTAAGTCCCAATTTTAGCATAAATGCCCCGATAGGGTCACGAAAAAATACGTGCACATATCAAAATTATGTGTCCATCGAAAGCGCTAATTTTTCTGCTGAAGATGGCATCTGCTAGAAAGTTCTAAGTTGTATAAAAAACGAGTTATGAGCTTTTTTGTTCCATGTTCGAAGGCTTTCATCAACCACAATTCATTATTTAATGCATCATCTCTACTCCCAGTTGATAGTTGGAATTGTTGTATTGTTGAATTTTTTTGCGTTTCGTCTGACTGTTCACGGCTTTTCTCAAATTAAATCTTAAAGTA